>NW_006912778.1:0-1646 GCF_000523435.1 Bipolaris zeicola 26-R-13 | reverse complement strand
GGACAACGACAACATCTGGAACGCGGCCAAGTATCTGAAGGCGGGCAACGAGGCGTTCGGGACAGTNCCAGCACTTCGCAGAACGGACGGGACAACCATGAGCGACTTTGAAGAGCAAGTAGAGGAGTTGCTCAGCACCCTTTTCCTTCCGCTTCCTAGCAGCATCGATGACGAGGGAGGTAGGCCGCAGAGAACACCCGTGGCAGTGCCAACCATCACGCTTGAGGAGGTGGAAAGACAGCTGCACGCCGCCAAGTAGAACTTTACAGTTCAGGTTGGTTTAACGGAAGAGGTGGATGGAAAATCCGCATGTGCTTGAGTCGGGCATCCTGTCGACTAAAGCTACTTCCACATACATTGCAAGGGAAAGCTTTAGCCACCTTTTGATGTTTGTGTCTCTTATGTCTTCCCATGTTTCCTTTTGCGTATCTTCCAGTAAAACTATGGCGACAAAAGTCGCATGAAAACTTAGATGGATTGGATTTAACCTCCTGCTTCGGCAGGGAGGGGAAAGTAGAGCATGTGTCAAGAGGCTGAGGAACTCGAGGGCTGGACGTAGCCTTTGAAAATCCTCCTTAGTCCTTTATTCGACCACTGCTCTCTAGGTCCAAAGAACCTACTGTTTCTGTGTACCTGAGGTGGCTGGAAGCACTTATATCACTATGAGAAAATGTCCGATTTCCGCCTTTGAACCATGTGTGTGATGAAGGAGGTTGGTCTGGCCCACTAGACATGGACGATGAATTCTAGTAGCAACATCATTAAAACGGGGATTTGGTTACGCGCAACCATCACTTACACGCTGTGGCTCTGTGTCTGGTACTCTCCCGTCAGATTTCGACTTAGCAATGAGTTGGTAGGGCGTGAGGTAAGATATAACCACGTCTTGGTTATGCGGTATAAAACGATCGGCAGGAGAGTCTGTTTCAGTGTGATTTGACACTGGTGGTGCTGCGGATCTGGCATTGGATCTTGGTAGGATGGATTCCCTTTCATTCCCTGCTTAAGTGGTAATGTTAAAACCACCTCTGTAGGTTATATACAGAAGAGATGACGTACTTTTGGGGGTATGTTTTGACATTTCTGCCTCTACTTGGCGGTACAGCAGTTCCCATTGCATTTGCGCATTGGCTTTTCTGCGCTGGGGTTGGCGGTTGTTGCAGAGCTCCCCTCGATAGCCATGTCGAGATTCAAAAACTTCTTTGTCAATGAAATCGTTGTTGCAGGTAGGACAGAGTTTCAAAAATGGTAACTGGCGCCTATAACCACGTCCCGGTCGGGTTGTTAAATGGTGTCGCAAGTCAGCCATGCTTGCGCATTGAACATTGTTGCACGTACGCGGCCAACCACGTTGAGCCTCTACGACGAATACAGGGCAGCTGAATCTGTGCCTGTTGGAGCTCGTTTTAGGGATCATGGTTATAGTGGCTGTGGACATGACTGGGCTGAGAGGATTAGGACAGGAAGTCAAACAACCACTGATGCTTACATATACTAGGTCCTATTCTCAGCCACACACCAACTTTTAAGCAGAAATTTTTCATCGAAACTCGTCAATTTTCTATCGGATATAGGGGTAACACGTCGCGAGAAATCGATTTACGCCAACTCTAACGTGTGCAGCCCTCTCGTTGAGGTGCTAGAGG
>NW_006912777.1:0-1555 GCF_000523435.1 Bipolaris zeicola 26-R-13 | reverse complement strand
ATTTGGTAGAAGCTTTGGTGGGCTATTGACCTTGGGGCTTCGTAGTTACTGCTATTCGAAGGGGCAATCTACGGTTCTGGGATTGCGATAATATCAACTTTAAGCTCTATTGCTAGTTGTAGCGTTGATTCTGTAGTACGTAGGTTTTTGTTTAGGTTTATTTGTAGTACTTTAAGGTTTTCTACTATTATTTAATGGATAGAAGAACCTTATAGTCTTTGCTAATTGTAAAATAGGGTTGTTTGCAGTTTTTGCATTTTAGGAGTGTGTGGTTACATGCCTTCCCTCTTGTTTTGCAAATACTGCAGTTATGCTAAGTAGTTAGGTGGTTTTTAGCACAGAATTAGCAGCTAGCTAGGTTCCTACACCTGCTAAAGTTGTGTCCAAATTCTTGGCACTTGCTGCACTGCGCAGTTAGTGGGATTTGGCGGTATTTCTTAGCCCGAAGGGATTAGCTAAGGATTGTTATTCTGCTGCCAATCTTCTTCGCTTCTTCTTCGGATTTGAAAGCAATAATAACAGAGCTTGTTTGCTTTTCTTTCCAGCTTCTAGATAGCTAGTAGGGGTTCCTAACAATGATTTAGTTCTTATTATACGTTGGGATCTCTGTGTAGAGTAGCTGGAGTCTTTCAGCTCCGTCAAATGTTGTTGGCACCCCGTGTATAATAAGTTTAGTCTAGGACTCTAGAGGCTGAGCTTTCTTAATTAGTAGCTGGTTTTGCCAAGTGTTAACTTGCTTTAGTAGGAATTCCCCTGAGTATCCTTCTGTAGTTGTAAGGATAAGATTATTTCTTCTGCTAGTAGTTACTTGCTAGATGACTGGGCCGGCAATGCCTACCTTCTTGAAGGCTTGGTTAATTCTATTTCTAACTAGTAGAGGGCGAATTATTTGGCCCTCTTCTAGTGTAACTAGCGTCTAGTAATAAGATGCTGGTTTCTTGGCTAGTTATGCTAGTTTCTTTCTTGGCTGGACTGTTGTCTAGGTCTGGTTTGAGTTGTTTGCTGCTATTGCGGCGTAGGAGGTTTGGGCTGGTTTTTAGGCTGGTCGGGCTGCTAGTTGTGCCTTGTTTGATGCTGCAATCGTAGCTTATTTAAGCGTCTTTGTTGCTTGCTGAGAGGCGTTTGCGAGCGTCGCTGAATAGTAGGCTAGCTTAGTAGACAGCTTTTCTATAATTTGGTTTGCTACTCTACCCGTTTTAGTATAGTCTCTAAAGACGTCTAGTAGCTCTAGTAGCTTATTTTGGGCTACGTGGGATTCTTCCATTGTAGAGGCCTAAAGAATAAGGTCTCTCGCCTAGTAGATTGCCTGCTCGGAGTTCTTGGCAACTGGTTTTGGGCTAGAGGTGCTTTGGTATGAGTTTCTGCCTCTGTAGGTGTTCTCTGGTAAGAAGTTAGCGTATCGTTTATTTAGTGCTAGTATTAGTATTTTAAACACGCTAGGTGTTTGTTTGTTTTAGGTAGGTGTAGCTGGAGTAGACTCTACCTCCATTTCTCTGTCGATTTGAGCTTCTGGCCCTAGGCTCTCCTGTCTGTTTTCTTGAGTATTTACTATAAT
>NW_006912776.1:0-1532 GCF_000523435.1 Bipolaris zeicola 26-R-13 | reverse complement strand
GGGATTGGTGGTGGGAGCTCGATAGTCCTGATATATGTTGCAATCTCTGATAGAGTACTATGCATTAGGCAGTCCATTAGGTCTTCTACCGTCCCGTCAAATATTGTATTTTCGTCGAAGATCACGTCTCTAGTGCTGATGACTTTAGCGAGAGATGGGATCCAGATCCGATAGATGTTGGAAGATTGATAGCCCACCAAGTAACCGATCCATGCTTTGGGATCAAGCCGCTGTAGTCTTGATTTACCTCTATGGGTATCGTCAGTCATCGCGAAGGCCTTGCACCCATATGCTTTAAGGTATGCTAGGTTAGGCTTCTTAATCGATGTGACTATCCCATTCGCTAGTGATACACGGGTGAAGAAGACTTCATATGGTGTTTTCCACTGGTTACTATAGTTTGGCGTTCGATTGTAGAGGTGTACAGCTGCTCGAGTGATTTCTGGCCAAAGTTCCCATGGTAGATTGGCGTCGAGTCTCATTGCGCGTGCCTTCTCCTTGTTCACACCCCCTGAGCGTTCAGCCCCACCATTTTGAGCTTGAGTATCTGGTGCTGAAGGCTCGATAGCGATCCCTTGGGCTTGCAGCCAGCGCTTGACATCTGGCTTGACTGTGGCGATCTCATTGTCTGTTTCAATTACCTTTGGGGTGATATTGAATTGGTTCTGCAGAAATTTGATAAAGTTGGCTAAGATATTAATAATTGACTTGGCCGTACGATTATCAGTCAGATAGAAGTCCCATTGGAACCTAGAGTATTTGTCTGTGATTAATATCTGTGATAACTCCTTGTTGTATAACTGTTTCTCGTAGCTGTGGAAGTCAATTGTAATCCGCTCAGCTGGGCCATGATCTGATAGTCTTGGTGCTCGGCTTATCTGCCGGCGGATCTTGGCCTTGCCACAGGCGTTGCACTCCACTGTCGTGATGCCCTTCACTCGCACCCCCTCAACTTGCTGCACTAGGTGCTCAATAGCTGCAGGGCCTGGATGGCCGAGTCTCTTATGCCAAAGTAGTGCTGGCGCTAGCTGAGCTGGCTTTTTGGTCTTGGATGAGTGCTTATGGGTGTGGAGTGCTTGGTGGACTGGCTGGGCACGGAGTCCGGGTGTAGGTTTAGTTGAGATCACCCACTGGCCGTATTGCTCAGTGAGCTCACAGATGGTGGATCCACTGAGTCTTTTCAATGCTGTAGGCTCTGATTTGGTGTCCCACCAGATTCCTGACTGTCTGAGTTTCCAGAAAGAGATTAGGTTGCAGAGCAGATCTGGGCATATAGCTACATGCTGCAGCACTAGTCTCTCCGTTCTTTGTTGATATTTGAGGTGAAGAATTATTGTTCCATATCCTTTAATCCATATTTGACTATTACCTGCCCAGACGAAGTCTCCTTCTGTGGGTGGCTGATAGTTGCGTATGTTGCTTGGATCATTGGTTATATGGCACGTTGAGCCAGAGTCGAGTATAAACGAATGACGGAGTGGGTAATCAGATAAGCTTGTGGCTGCAAAGGCCGCGCTAATATCTGATATCTG
>NW_006912775.1:0-1650 GCF_000523435.1 Bipolaris zeicola 26-R-13 | reverse complement strand
TTGTTGTGACATTTTGCGATGTTCTTATCAAGACGTGTCGCGGTGTAATAGTGGGCCGCTCGGTGGGGTGGGCCGCTCGGTGGTGAAACACGTTACATCTTCTCTCTTGCATTTATTGCGTGCTTAGGACTCTTAGTAGTATTTTTCGGCGTGATGAATAACGTGGCAGGGTCAGACCTAGAAGCGAGCGTTATGACGTAACTTAGCATCGCGGTGATTGGCTGTTAAAACTTGAAAGTTGTATTGTAGAGAAGTGGTGATCTGTAAAATTTGTTCCTAGCTACAGCATTTTATAGAAGATTCGAAAACCTAGGTTTCAGCCTCGTCCATTTAAGGCCAATACACTTGCGGCATAGACTGGAAAGGTCCTCCAACTCACCAGTAGGCGAACATAGGTATACCATCTTTATTCCTCACTGCTCCTTAGCCTACACTACAACTAATGATGTAACACAGTGATTGGGCGTAATTTCGTGTTCGCGCTCATAATATCCAGCTGCGATACCAGTAGGAGTCCGCAACTACTACCTTATGCTTACACGCCGAAGAGGGTGCGATATTCCTTTGGCTACTCTCTTAAACTGATACAAGTGTATAGAAGCAGCTGCACCAGTCATGCTTAGGAGGCACATAGGGAGGTATCTTCCCCTATGTCCACTAGGAAACAAATACCACGCCTACG
Source organism: Bipolaris zeicola 26-R-13 (assembly GCF_000523435.1). Taxonomy (NCBI): domain Eukaryota; kingdom Fungi; phylum Ascomycota; class Dothideomycetes; order Pleosporales; family Pleosporaceae; genus Bipolaris; species Bipolaris zeicola. The sequence goes on along the minus strand of NW_006912775.1, from coordinate 968 downwards.
CCGTTGAGAATGCGGAAAGGATAGCCGGGGTTGAACAGATCTTTTTTGGAGCACTGGAGTAACAGAGGGTCATGAAGCTGAAGCCTTAGCTTATGGTTGCGACGAGCGGATCTGGATTTATCAAGACTGTTTGTCAGCGGTTTTCTTGACATATAAAGACGACTTACCTTCTTCGAAACTTCTTATATTATCAGGCCCTGATCAGTGATGAAAACGTAGAAGAAAGGTCTTAGAATTATGAACAAGAAGTCATGTGTCTCTAGGTGTTGGCAACTACAAAAAACATGATTGAAGAGAGATCACCAGAAGTGGTAGGCTGCGAGCATTTAAACACCCATGTCTTATGCCGCCGCATCTCCAACTTCACAGATGCATGTGAATATGATAGGGCTTGCAGATCCACAGGCGCCTCTATGCATGCTCCTGCATTCGTGGCTGTGACATATGTGATGTAAAAGCTGCACGCCCCAAAGTAGGACAGGGCACGCTCTAGTGCACGTGCGCGTTTTACTGCACGCTCTAGTGCACGTTTTACTGCACGCCTAAGTGCACGTTTTACTGCGCCCTCTAGTGCACGTTTTACTGCACCTTCCAGTGCATGTTTTACTGCATGCTTTGGCACACGATCTAGTCCAAGCTTTCATACACAACATCCTAAATGACGAGTCTCTACCTAGTCACATGCTCTTGTATTATGCAATGCAACTGTCGCAAAAATAGAATGATTAAAGGTATAACCGAACGAGAGCTAATCACGTGATAATGCGGGGCATCGACCGGTCGACTGTTCGACCGTTAGGTAGCATAAGCGAGGCCATAATTTTACGTTCGGTTTTGTACACTAGACTGGTACGTCTGTGGTTTAGTATAAGCAGCGTCGGTTGAGACAGTGCAAAGTCAGTTCGCTTTGCAAGTCTGCGTTACGGCCCAAAAGTGTGAGTGCCTAACGCACGCGACAGATTGTAGGT
>NW_006912774.1:0-1654 GCF_000523435.1 Bipolaris zeicola 26-R-13 | reverse complement strand
AAAAAAAAAAGGTTAAGTTTTCGTCTTGAAAACTTCTTAATTTATGTATTTATGATCTGTTATATACAAGGAAATATTTATTATATAGATTCGTATTAAGTCGATTCTAGCTGCTATAGACTTTTCTTGGGAGTCACATTTATTTAATTTCCTTCAGGAAATTAAATTTTGGGGATAAGCTAAGAATTAAGTAAAATACAGGGATATTTATTCTCTAGATTCGTATTAAGTCGATTTTAGCTGCTATAGATTCTCTTGGAAACCTAATTTACTTAATTTCTGAAAAGAAATTAAGTTTTGGGAATAACCTAAGAGATAAGTATTAAGTCGATTTTAGCTGGTATAGACTTTCTTGGGAGTCTCATTTATTTAATTTCCTATGGGAAATTAAATTTTGGGAATAAACTAAGAGATAAGTAATAGTTACTAGAGGACTAATCCCAAATTATATATATGTATTAATTTGTATAAATAAGTATAGAGAGATATATATTAATAGAGTCGCCCTTAGCTAAAGACATAATATCTGAACGGGTCTAACTTTCGAAGGTTAGATTTAAGTAGTTAGGCTAGTCCCCCATACTTAAGCAAAAAAAATAAAATATTAACCCCAAAGGTCAAGGACCCTCGGAGAGGGGACTAGTATTGTAATATTTTATTTGTAATTATACTGAACAATTTTTATAAATTTTTCATACTTAAAAGGTGTGTTAAATATAAGTAGCTGATATTTGGATAGTTTTAGCGTGTAGTTATACATATATGAACTTCACCCGAGAATATAAGTAATTACATTAAAAAAAGGAGAGTTCCTTTATTGGTAAGAAGGGTTGAGCTGTAAACTCAATAGTATTACGCTTTTAAGAGTTCGAATCTCTTGTCTCCTAATACATAATTAAATGTTTATATTGTGTTATAAATATAATATGTGGTTAATTTTATAAATATATTATTTAATAGTTTTTATAGATCATAGGTAGAACGGAATACTGTTAATATTCTGATAAATGTTCGATTCATTTTAAAGGCTTGCATTCTTTATAAAATACTTATGTCTACTATTTTTGCAGTTTAAGTGAATTCCAAGAGCCTTTTACTTTTTGAGTTTAATTTCTTAACACATTAAATTATTTCAAACAATGTTACAAATAATTATAGAGGGCAGTATATCCCTCATAACTATATAGTTATGATTATTTGTTAATGGCTATTATAATAGTAATATAGACTAGGTATATTTTACTTATATAACCGTAATATAGACTTATATAATAGCTATATAATAGTTATGAAAAGGGTAAAGAAAATTTTTATATGTTGTATATAGTTAATGAAATGACATTTAGTGGTTATAATGTAGTTAATTTAGATTTATTGTACATTATTGCTATCTTATTAGGTATATTAGTTATTATTAGTAAGAATCCTGAAAACACATTCTTTGGGATCAAACTACCAAATTCCGGGGACCCCTTAAAGCTTTTTGATACCAAGCAATCGTTGAAAAACTATTTACCTGCGGTAAATTCCTTCAGGTATTTACTAAGGTAAATTCCCTCAGGGAATTAGTGGATGAACTAATCACTCATGTATGGTAATAAGTCATAAGATGATCCTTTATATTGTATTAGTTTCTTTTTTTTCTTTTTTTTTT
>NW_006912773.1:0-1658 GCF_000523435.1 Bipolaris zeicola 26-R-13 | reverse complement strand
ACTTAGCTTAATAAGCTAAGCCTTGGCACGGATATCGTAGTATTAACGGACGGATCGATTAGTGACTGATTCATCTCGAATAAGATAATCTATCCGATTAACGTGCTCCACCAGTGAGCTGCGCACCCCAGTAAGCTGCGCACCCTACCAAACTTGACGCGACGCTCTACACTACCACTACTATGTCGCGACAACAACGCTCTATATAGACTTCTCGTGAAGGTAGAATAAGTCTTACTATCGCCTCTTATTATAATAATAATAAAAAACAATCTCTCCGCGCCCTTACGAGAGCTTATAATATACTAGAATTAACTCTTCAAACGCGTCTCTACGGCGACTAGCCACGATTAGAGATAGTATCTACTAAGTAAAAGCTATTGCCTATTAAAGAGTAGTCTCTCGTGTAGTAGATTCTAGTCCTTAATTAATAAGAATTTCTACTCTATATTATTAACGTACGACGTATAGTAGATACTCTTCTTACTACGCGTAGCTAAGATCTACCTCTAGTACCTATTAGTAAGAACTAGGTATCGCGCTTTATCTAGAGTTAGCTAGAGCTTTAGACGAGGTAGAGTAGAAGGCTTAATAGCTAGCGCGCTCTCTCTAAGAATCCTATAGTAATTATAGCGTAGTTTAAGCTAGTAGAAAAGATGTGCTAGACGTATAGTGTACTAGACTAGAATATCTATAACTTTAATAAGACTAGATTCGTAATAGGTATCGCTATAACGTTAAAAGTCGTAACTAGCTCTAATAGAATAGGCTAAGTAGTTATTATATAGCTAGGTAATTATAAGTAGGTAATAGCTATTAAGTGTATTAATGTATCTAGCTAGTCTCTATTACTCTTTATAATACTATTTATTAAAGTTTACTAGAGTAGCTAGTATTAAGGCTTCCTACTAAACTAAACTGTTATAGTATTAGATAATAGCTAGATAACTAATTAGCTTAGAATAGAGTAGATAAAGTACTTTAACTAGTATATAGCTACTTATATAGCTAGAGTCTATTAGCTTCTTATTCTTAACAGTTATAGTAGCTACGCTACGCTAGAGTTCGACGAGTACTACGCTAAGAATAAGATTATCACTCTCTATATACTACTATATACGTCGCATCTACTATAGTTACTTAATTTAAGCTACTTCTTACTACTTAAGCGCGCGTATAGACGTAAAGTTAAGAAGCTTATCTATAAAGGCATTTACTATATTCAAAAGATAGACTTCTTTATAGCCTATATATAGATCTAGCTAATAGTATTTATATAGTAGTATATTAAGGCTAGCTTTTAAGCAATAGACTCTATCTCTTCTTATCTAAATTATATTCTATCTTCGCTTATAGTAGCCTAAAAACTATCTCTACTATAGATAACTATAAGTAATAATACTATAGCGTAGGTAGTATTATAGATAAAGACGCTAAATATAGTAGTAGAGCTTTAGTAACAGGTACGCTATCTCTCAGAGCGACTACGTCACTAGCTAGAGAGCCTAATAAGTATTATAATATACTAGCTTACTAAAAGCGCCTAGCTTAAAATATAGTTAGTAATAATACTCATAAAGAAGAATAAGAAGCTATATATAGAAGTTTAGCGTTAACGTAAAGCACCACCGAGCCGGACACACCACCGAGCCGGACAC
>NW_006912772.1:0-1604 GCF_000523435.1 Bipolaris zeicola 26-R-13 | reverse complement strand
AACCCCAAGGCACGCAAGGCATATATGACTGCCGACGAAGACGACGCATCCGAAGAAGAGGATGAAGCGTTTGACTTGCAGACTGGGCATAGCAGCAAGGTGGCTGGGGCAATTTATGGGCGGTCGCTGTATGAGGCGGTGTTTAGTGTGGAATCCAAGCGGTTTATGTTCCGAGTAGCGAGCAGCGAGTGGCACAGGTTTTTAGAGCTCCCGTCTGCGCAGGAGAAGAAGCTACGGCTGCTGCAACGGAGCCCGCTGGCTGTCAAGGCGCGCAGGGAGGCGTTGGAGGAGGAATACCGGCGGTGGAAGATGATGCGGCTGGTGGACATTGACAGCGAGCTCCAGCGGCTGCTAGGGCCCAGTGCTACATTTCGCAGTGTACAGCGGCCAGCGATGCAGGCGATTATGCGGTATGAGAGTCCCGTTATAGCGATCATGGGGACTGGGGCTGGCAAGAGCGTGCTATTTATGCTGCCAGCGTCAGTGTCGACTGGGGTTACTATTGTGGTAGTGCCGCTAGTGGCACTGCGGTTTGACATGAAGGCACGGTGTGACGAGCTGGGGATTGTCAGTGGGGAGTGGGATAGCCGGCGTCCGTACAGGAGTGTGCAGATTATGTTTGTGACGCCGGAAGCGGCGGTGGGAGAGGCGTTTGGGCATTACATTAACCGGGAGCGGTCGATGGGACGGCTAGATCGGATTGTGATTGACGAATGTCACTCGGTACTGGACTCGCTCAAGGGATTCCGCAGCCGGCTGCTAGGACTGCGAGAGCTGCTCCGGGTAGAGACGCAGATGGTGTATTTGACGGCGACGCTTCGGCCGAAGGAGGAGAAGCAGTTTTTAGATGTGATGGGGCTGCCAGAGAAGAGCAAGTGCTACTGGTTCCGGGGGCAGACGACACGCAAGAATATCCGGTATGTAGTGCATGAGTACAATATAGAGGAAGAGGAGAAGGCGGTAGTAGAATTAGTGGAGAAGCTAAAGAGGAAATACCCGCTGCCAGGGCAGGTGATTGTATACTGCGGGACAGTGGCACGGACAAGACAGATGGGCAAGGTGCTGGGGGCGGCATGTTACTACCGGGAAGTGGGCACGGTAGAGGAGAAGAAGAAGATTGTACGGGAGTTGACGAGTGGGCAGCGGCAGGTGTTTACGGCAACGAATGCGTTGGGACTAGGAGTAGACGCACCGAGAATCCGGGCGGTAGTACATGTAGGCGTGGTGCGGCAGATGCGGCAGTACGCGCAGGAGAGTGGACGGGCTGGACGAGATGGGGAGAAGAGCGAGGCGATTATCATGCGGGGATATCGGATGAGGGGGAGAAGGAAGGAGTTTGTGGGGGCATTTGGAGAGGTAGAGGAGGATATGCAGTTATTTGTGGAGGGCAAGGGGTGCATGCGGGCGGTACTTGACTGGGCAATGGATGGAGTAGAGCGGGGGATGTGTCAGGAGGACGAGGTAGCATGTCAGCGGTGCNGGTGGGAGAGTAGTGATGAAGAGGAAGATGGAGAAGACGGAGAAGAGGAAGACGAGGAAGAGGGAGAAGAGATGGGATTGCGGCTGGCGTTTGAGCAGCAAGGACGGCAGCGGCAGTGGGTAGG
>NW_006912771.1:0-1670 GCF_000523435.1 Bipolaris zeicola 26-R-13 | reverse complement strand
AGATAGAACGGCCTTTGGCCAAAGTCCTACACAGCCAACGGCTGATACAGGACTATAATGGAATAATAATAATATAGCATACGTACAACACCTATTATCGATTATAGCAGTAGCATTACTAGTACTATTAATAATTACGTCTATAGACATTAGTAAGGTAGGTTCTAGTTATTATAAGAGACTATGAGTCGATCGTACGACCTTCTTGACTTGCTTTTTTGGCCCTAGCCGGCGTTTTTGGGCTAGGGCTCTTCTTTTCCCTCATCTGAGCTGTCGTCTTCTACTGTAGCTGCCATTGCCTTCGTAGTAGGTATAGAGTTCCTTATACGTTTAGGTACTGTAGCCTTATAGTGTCGTACGCGATAGCCTTAAAGTCTGTAGTAGAGATAGCTACCTTCTTTCTTTTATTATACGATTTAAGTCTTCATACCCTAATATTTATTCCTCGTACAAGGGCGCATAGCGCCTATAGTTAGAGTTCAATCTATTACGTTATTAGTTAAAGGGGAAGGTTTAGAGTGAACTAGTAAGTCGTACGGAAGCTAGTCTACCGCTTTTAAGTTCTTCTAAGTAACGCGTATCTTATTTATAAAGTTCTCGTACGTCTTACAAGCTAGAGGTTAGTAGCCAACTTGGTAGCGGAGTAGCTTTCTATTTAGCAAGTTTTTTAGGTAGTTAATTTTAAGCGCGTCGTTAAGAGGGCTTAGCCCCGCTTTATAGAATTTTAAGTTAAATGCTTATACGTAAGAGAGAAACTCTCCCTTACCTTACTTCGTTATATAAAGGTATTGTAGAGCCTTTTACTTAATCGTTAGGTCTTAGAAGAATCCGTCTAGTTAAGCCTAAAGCTCGTTCAGCGATAGTTCTTTTTATTTATCTATCACTACTATAACGTAAGCTTAAAGGGTGGTAAAAGCCTATCCTTTCGTATAAGTGATTACATAGTATACTTAGTAGTCCTCTATAGAGTACGCAAAGTGGTCGGTAAAGAGCTTTACTCGTATATAGGTTTTCTATTAGGAGTATTCCTCGTGTGTTCCTTTATTAAAGACTTCTATATTAGGGAGCCTTAGTTTCTTAAATCTTCGTACGGCTGGTCCAGCGGTGAGCGTTAGGTCGGGCCTAGGTTGCTAACTACTACTACTTAAAGTTATCGCAGGTGTCTATGCGTTGCTAGTTAGTAGTTAGCCTTAAATCGTACGAAGAAGGTTTTTCATTTATTTAAATTTGTAGAACATATTCTAAGCTCATTAGAGCTCTACCGTTACGTAGTTAAGACCTTATTATAGTTACTTATTATTAGCGAGAAGGTCTTNGTACGAAGGTTACGTTTATTAGTTCTAGCTATCTGGCCTGTCGTTTTGTAAGGACTACTCAGAGTCTATCATAGTATCGTAACTTACTCCTAAGCACGCTTATTATGCTTATAGAGGACGTTCTTAATTCTTTATTCTTATACGAAGAAGAGATAAGAGTGGTGATCTTTCTTCTTATGTTAAGGGCGAAGAGGCCTTCGAACGAGTTTATATTAGCCTATAGTATAGAAGAAGAAAGATAGGAAGAGTTAAGTTGTTATACGACACTCTTCTCTTTATACTTTCTTCTCTACTCTTCGTACGAGTAGGTTCTAACTAAGCGGTGAGATATAGACACGTGGTATGGGCACGTGA
>NW_006912770.1:0-1725 GCF_000523435.1 Bipolaris zeicola 26-R-13 | reverse complement strand
ATAATAATAATAATACCGACACACAGTGGCAGCGTAGATGAACAACGGCACAGCTAACTCAACTAGCGCCAGAATATGTTGTTGGGCTGGCCAGTCTGAGGCTAGCATGCGTTCTTTTCGTATTATGCCAAGCTCATGCTCTAGGAACAGACGGATGTCATGCTCGATCGTGCTCCTTAGTACTTCGTGGAGCACTAGGTCTTGGTACGTGCCGTTTGACATCTCCTTGGAGCCGAAGCGGATGTGGAGCTCTGGCCGACTGGTGACCACGATCCGTAGCGGCACCGGGCGGATGTCTTTTGTTTGAGCAAGCAATTTGAGGATCGCCCGAATGTCTGCTTCCTGCTCGCACTCGTCCAGCGCGTCTATCACGACAACACGCGCCGAGACCTGCGAACGAGCCTGTTGTATGCCCAAGAGTGGTTGGAGGATTAGTTTCTCAAACTGGTGCTTTAGAGCTCGCTGTGAGATCGCCGAGTCCTCATCAAGCGCCTTCTTAATCCCGACTAGCATGCCCAGCTCGCAGGCGGCTAGATCAGTGGCGATAGTGGTAAAAAAGCGTGAAGCGTTGCCGCGCTCGCCCTCGCCTTTCTTGAAGAAGAAGCTGGCTCCAAGTTGCCCTCGACTAGCGAACGATTGAGCGACCGTCCGCGCAATTGTTGACTTTCCTGTGCCCGCCATACCGCTCAACCAGAATATGGACTTGCCATCTTTGTTGTTCGCCCATGTTGTGATCTCGTCTAGCAACTCGGTGCGGGTGTTCGGTAGGCATCGTGCGTTGTGCTCTTCGTTGTGGGAATTGAAGGAGGCGCCTATCGCGACAGGCAGTTTGGCCAGATCCAGCTTCTGGTCTATGCTGAAAATAGCGACTCTGTATAGTCAGTGAGAAGTTGGGTCTGCGTACGGCAGATCTGGCTACGGAAGCTTACATCTGATCGACCTGCAGTGCCGAGCTGAATGTCTGCTCGTATCTTTCTAGGTTCAAAACGATCTTGTCCACTTGCTTGCTCGTAAACGGCCATTTGAGCGCATGGAAGCCGAATCGGCTTATAGTCTTGCGGGCTTTTCCTGGATCTAGCTTTGCTTCTAGGCTCTTCAGCTCCTCTCGGCATTGTTCGAGCGAGCTAAACAGGCCCTGAGTGGTAGAGAGTCGCGCCTTGTCCTGGCCGTCGAGGAGTTGTTTGATCTTCTCCAGAACGTGGGTGATGTCGCCAACTTTTCTCTGCACACGTTCGATATCATCCTTTGCATCCTTGACAGCTGTAGAGTACTGGAAGCATAGCGAGACGATCTTGGCGGATATATCGACTACCGCAATGACGCTTGCTGCGCCCGAAAGGCCGTCCATGATGCGAGGTCTGCAACCGCGATGAAGTTAACTGATCGATCGCGCTTCGCATCGCCGTAGGCTGATGGAGCTGTTAGGCCGCTGCCAGGCTCAGGGTAGTGCTGCGATCCATTGTCAGCTGCACAAGGCTGAGAGGGCTGGCATAGCTAAGCGCTGCTGCATCACAGGCGGCGCTGCACAGCCACATGTTCTTTAGCCACAGTTAGTAAATTACACTAGAGCTGACTACGTAAGGCGTGCGGGATCGCTTACCGCTAGCCGAAGTAGTGATCCGCATAGCGAGCCAGTGACAATAAGGTGGATCCCAGCCCACACCGGCATCCCAGGAAACGAAGCTGTCGACAGGGCCGCCAAAGAGGCCACAGGATGGAGAGAGG
>NW_006912769.1:0-1678 GCF_000523435.1 Bipolaris zeicola 26-R-13 | reverse complement strand
CAGATAAAGAAGTGCGAATTCTTTAAGACAGAAACTATATTCCTTGGGGTAATTGTAGGAAGAGAGGGGATACGAATGGACCCTCGGAAGGTCGAGACTATTCGGAACTGGCCAACGCCCGCCTGCCTAACCGACGTGCAGGCGTTTATTGGGTTCAGCAACTTCTACCGCCGATTTGTCCGCGACTTCTCGAAGATTATAGCGCCAATGGTAGACTTAACGAAGAAGGGAGTCAAGTTCCAATGGAGTACCGTCTGCCAAGAAGCCTTTGTCCGCCTAAAGTCGGCATTCACGGAGGCGCCTGTCCTGGCTCCTTTCGATTGGGATAAGGAGATCATTCTGGAGACGGACGCGTCCGACTACGTGTCGGCGGGAGTGCTGTCGCAGCACGGAGACGATGGGATCCTGAGACCAGTAGCATTCTTCTCTAAGAAGCACTCGGTCACGGAGTGCAACTACGAGATCTACGACAAGGAGCTACTAGCAATTATCCGTTGCTTCGAGGAGTGGAGACCTGAGCTAGAGGGCACAGCGTCTCCTATTAAGGTAATTACTGACCACCGCAACTTAGAATACTTCACGACGACCAAGCTGCTNAATAGACGACAAGCCCGCTGGGCCGAATTCCTTTCCCGTTTCAATTTCAAAATTGTGTACCGGCCAGGTAAGCTAGGAGCAAAGCCCGATGCGCTGACCAGGAGGTCAGGAGATCTGCCTAAGGAGGGGGATGAACGCCTCAAGCACCAGAGCCGGGTAGTACTGAAGAAGGAGAACTTCGAACCAGATACACCACAAGGAGGTACTCAAGAAACTTTTCCTAGTCCCCCCCTAGTTTGCCCCGCCGCCAGCTCGGGTAAGGCTACACTAAAGAAGACTGTCCGCTTTAGCGACGACTGCACGTTGCGCCTGCTCCCTATACGCCAACCTGCCCGCCCAAGCCTGCCACCTGAGAGATCCGCACCGCTGCTTCCGCCCCAGATCCAGTCCATGTTCGACGATAGGTACCAGACAGACCCCGAACTTTCGTCGATTCTGTCCGCACTCCGCACTAACGCTAGACGGCATAAGAAAATCACACTTGCAGAGTGCACGGAACGAAATGGGTACCTATACTACCGCGACCGCCTATACGTTCCTGAGTGCCAGGAGCTTCATGCGGAACTGCTGCGCATGTACCACGAAAGCCCGGTTGCTGGACATATGGGAAGAGCCCGCACGTACGAGTCTCTATCTCGAGAATACTACTGGCCTGGCATGTTAGACTACGTGGAGCGTTGGATCCAGAACTGCCACACCTGCAAGAGAACGACCGCGTCTCGCGAGGCTAAACAGGGAGTGCTGAAACCCTTGCCGATTCCGGAGCGGTCCTGGCAAGACGTATCTATGGACTTCATCACACACCTGCCAGAGAGTCAGGGATACGACGCAATCCTTGTAGTCGTAGACCGCCTAACTAAGATGAGGCACTTTATTGCCTGCTATGGAACCTGCGATGCAGAGGAAGTGTCGAGACTGTTCACGAAACACGTGTGGAAGCTCCACGGCCTGCCCCGGACAATAGTGTCCGATCGCGGACCTCAGTTCGTGTCTGAATTCTGGAAGCACCTAACCCGCCGCCTTGGGATCAAGTCCCTCCTATCTACGGCGTACCACCCTGAGACTGATGGCCAGACTGAGA
>NW_006912768.1:0-1755 GCF_000523435.1 Bipolaris zeicola 26-R-13 | reverse complement strand
CTACTACTACTACTACTACTACTACTACTACTACTACTATACTCTACCACAACCATTTTCCCCAGACACCCATAGCCAGACGTCGGGGTAGCGCCATGTACCCTGCCAAGATGGCTCTGTGCCCTCCCCCTAGTCCTCTGGTACCGTCCAAGCTGGCAGACATGCTACGTCAGTCGATTGCACCGCAATTTCTCGAGGTCATCTGCAGTGGCCCGCCGAATCACAAAGCCACAAACCCATCAGGTGTGACTGCTCCTCGTCGCTACATGCGGCGTGACGCTTGTTTCATGAGTTGTACATCGGGAACTACTGTTTCGCTAGCCAAACATTGCAAATTCTACATGGCCTTCAATGACCCGGTGCCTGTCCGCTAACCCATCCTTGTCCATGGTTGCTGCTGTCCCCCCAAGCCACCCCAATCTCACGATGCGCGTCACCGCACTCGATGCCCAGCGACTCCAACCACACCTGTTCAAATTATACATGAACATCTGCAACACCAAAAAAAGCCTTTGACGCACCCCAGCCGCTCTCGCTACATCTGGTTGATCGGATCCAAGGCCCGCCACGTTTGCTTCTGTCCCTTTTTTTTCTTTTGCTCAGTCCCCCAGATAACCGACCCTTCCAGCCCTACCGTCACCGCGGCAATATCATCCCGAAACCGAGGCATTTAGCACAGCGAGGCGCAAAAAAAGGAAACAGTCACCAGAACTACATCCGCGTGATCAAGTCGCGGTGTGCATTATCGCCTTCAGCGTCTATCACTCAGTGTGGGGGGACCACTGATATGCTGTACCATGACCTAAAGTTGGATTTGCTTTGCTACGTACAACTAGGACAGTGATCCCCCGCGCGCAACTCAGCTACTAACTTTGGGTCCCGAAGTTCGCCACGACTCACATGTCCATGGCTTTCCGATACGCTGCTATTGTTACTTACCAAACTTACTCGCCCATATGTCTGACCATTACAAGACACAGCAGCGACCGACTTGACAAAAACCGACCAACCATCGTTCCATGGCACCGTCAGCAACCCCTCGTACACGGCATCAATGGAAATGAAAGAAGAAAAAAAGTATTACTCTCAAGCAACTTGGCAGAGTTTGGGTTGTAGTATAGTAGATGAACTATTCGGACCTTTTTTACTGCCATGACCTACTACTTGTCGACCACAACGGCCTGGGCATCAAGGGTTGACTGCTTTTTTTTTCGCCCGCTGTTACAGCACTGCTACAAGAAATTGGCAAGATCGCCGCTTTCCAGCACGTTTGCTGACATGAGCCTGTGTTGTCCCGCCGCCCAAAGCAACCACCAGCATGCCGTCCGAGACTCCACAAAGTACCGTGCAAAGCCATTGTCGTTTGATTGCTCGGCACCAGCTGAAATGCATTGCCCATCCTTTCGCACGCCACACACATCTTTTGGCCCATTGCTGTGCTGCTCGCCTGCGGCCTCGGGGTGGCGCAACCATGTATTTGCAAAGAGGGCCCAAACTGCGCGCGCATCCTTCTTATATCTATGTACACATGTATTACACATACCCACCTCCAAGGTGGAACAGGGGGAATGCAACTGCAACCACAATGGCGGCTTGACAGTGCCACACCACCGGACACTTTGCTGGATGCCCATGGCCCCGACAGCTTGGATCCGGTCCTCGGTCTAGCTCTTGTGGGACCGGGGCTTACATCCGCCCTCCGGAGGCGTCGCGTGGCTGTTACGCAGGAGGAGCGGCCAATCGACTGGGGGGGGG
>NW_006912767.1:0-1756 GCF_000523435.1 Bipolaris zeicola 26-R-13 | reverse complement strand
CGAGCCATATGATATTTGTCTCGATCTCTTTGCTCAACTTCCCACCTTTTCTAGTCCATTCTTCCCCTAGACGCTTTGCGACTTTGTGCACTTGCAATAGGGTTTGACTTTCGATTTCCGCTCCCAGTCCAAAGTTTTCAAACAGTGCCTCCCGTGCAGCTGCAGTGATTACCCCTCCTTGTCTCATTCCTCCTCCAATCCCTTTTCGAGTTCTTCGCATCTGCTGAATCAATTTTTTGTCACCAAGAATCATTGCGCCCATTGGGGCTCCAAGATTCTTACTAAAATCCACGGAGACTAGGTCAATAAGGCTGCAATATTCTTTGAGAGTCCCAGCACCGGTAGCAACAGCCTCGAAAAGTCTAGCACCGTCCAGGTGAGTCCTCACGTTATTTTGCTTTGCCCAATCCCGGATGCGGCGGAGCTCATGGACAGGAACGACTGCTCCACCAGCTGTATTTTCCATAGAAACAATGCTTGTGGGGCATTTGTGGACATCGTCGGTTAGAATTGCGTGCTCCTCCAAATCTTCCACTCTCAGATATTTACCATTCGACGGCTGCACAGGCTGAAGCATGGCGCCGCTAAGCATCGAAGAGCCACCTGCCTCATAGTGTATGGCATGGGACTCTGAGCTAAGTAAAATCCCACACGGTCTAGTTGAGACTAGAGCATGCAAACAAAGCTGATTGGCCATCGTCCCTGTGATCACGAACATGCCTTCTTCTCGGCCGCTGATTTCAGCCACATGCGCTTCGAAGTGGGCAGTCGTTAGGTCTTCTCGAAATACGTCATCGCCGAGTGTAGTCTTGACCACCGCGGACAACATCCTAAGGCTAGGGCGTGTAATAACATCACCTGCACAATAGTTAGTATCGGACTTCTTTGTACGATTCAGCATGTTAATTACTCCTAAAATCGCACCTTGCAGAGCCTGGTTGTCCCCATGCAATATTCTCAAGCGATTGAAGTATGTCTAGTATGGAATTCCTATCGGATTTGTCAATGTTTCCATTCAAAACCATGTTCGACATCTCGAAATTTCGAAAATATCCGTTGCAACAGATGGATTTTTCAAATTGGGAAGCACATGCTTTAAGGCTACGGGTGAAGGAATAACACGTAGATTAAGTAATAGTGCAGGATGGAAGACCACAACAATCTTACGTAATCTGAGTTCATCTCGCGTATCCAATCACGTAAGCGATGACTCTATCTATCTTCGACAAGGAGCTGTTCTTCTATAACTTATGGTAAACCCTCTTATACTTAATTCAAGAACAAATCAGCGAAAAGGTTAACTAATCTCTAAAGGTTCTCAGCCATCGACATCATGGCGATACCCTTGCCTGCATTTTACAGTATGTTAGTGGAAGTTCGAATTGTTAACTAGCATTTGATCTTAATTTTCCCATTTAGAATGGGATGTTTACGATAGTAAATTAAACAATGGTATGTACTGGCAATCACACCGCCATAGACTTCTATTACTACTTTTGTTTACACCTATCAACAAGCCATGTGTGCTGAATTTGCTGTCTCCAGTACACGGACACGTAGAATGTCGATACACAGCCCAAACGGGCTACTGGTCAGACCCTTGTTTCGTCCAAAGCCCTTTTCTGAGCGTCCATGGTCTTGCACCGGGGCTAAATTATGGTAAATGTAGCTAGTATCGTCGCATCAGAACACTGCTTATATATAACTTTAGGGCAGCAAGTATACGAAGGAATTCAAGGCAAGTAAGCTATGTTTT
>NW_006912766.1:0-1768 GCF_000523435.1 Bipolaris zeicola 26-R-13 | reverse complement strand
TTTTTTTTTGATTGTAAGGTGTACTCTAGTCGCCGGGAAACCGGTTCTAGGATAAAATAAACTAAATAGCATTTACTATTTATAAATAACCCTAGATTAAAGTTACTACAACGGCCTGACCTTACTAGGTTAAGTTGTAATACGGATTAAAAAAAATAAAGAAGAGTATTAAAATATGAACCTTTTTTTTATTATTATTTAAACTGTTCCAACAAGTGTTTTCATGAAAACTCTATCCTCTAAAAATAAAATACGACTACAAAAACTTAGAATTTACAAATAGAACTAGTTTAATAGGTTTTAATACGCGTCCAAATGTTAATTTATTCAACAAGAAATGTTCGGGTAAATTAAATTGTTTATTTAGATTTGAATCAGGATTAACTCCATCTAATAAAGATTATCGTCCTAATACTATAGCTTTAGAACATATAAACAAGGGTGATCCTATAACTAGCCAAGTTATTAATAGTGTGTTGCTTAATCAAAAGGTCTCTATAACTCAACAAGAGTTAGATGAGCTTTTATCTCTTCCTAAGGTTAATTTTGACTTACCTCTTACAGATCAAACATACCCTGCTTTATTGGGATTAATTGGAAAACCAGGTTCTAAGCGTAGTAAAGCAGGAATATATGTTTTTTCTCACAAGTATTCAGATAAAAATTATGTAGGATCAAGTAACGATTTAGCAAGAAGATTCAAGCAATACTTTGAAAAGAATGCGCTATTTTCTAACAAAGATACAGGAATGTTGTTACCTATGTTAGAAAAGGAAAACTTAAAAGCGTTTACTTTAGAAGTAACAGTTATACCTTCTTCTTTTTCTAATTATGCTCATTGTTTCTTAGAACAATATTTCTTATTAGATAAAAGATTTAATCTTAATACTCACAAGATAGTAAATTTCAGAGTTAATCAAGGATTTAAAATTTATTTATACGATAAGGATTGCAAAACTTTATATTATTCTAGTAATTCATTAAATGCTTTTTGTGCTGACCTGGGTATACACCACTCTTCTTATAAAAAACACGTAGCTAATAATGAACCTTATTTAGGCTATTTCCGTATATCTAATTACCTTATTCCAGAGGCAGTACCTGCAGATTTAACGGAAGTCCAGGTACGTGAATTTATAAATAAACAAAGAAAGGATAGTTTAAATAAATTACATATATCTTATGGTAGTGTAGTAGAGGTATTAGATATAGATACAAACACTATTACAACAATAGATTCAGTAGCAAAAGCAGCATCTAAATTTGGTGTTAGCAGATCTACAATAAGAAGTTATATATCTAGCGAAAAACCTTACAAAAATCGTTACATATTTAAGTTTATTACCTCGTAGAGTGATGGTGACGATTTTAGGTCGAAGTTGTAGAACGACCCAGGTAGATTAAATCAATTCTCTGTTTTAATTAACAGATTAGGAACATTCTATGGTCAATGTTCAGAAATTTGTGGTATCTTACACAGTTCTATGCCTATCGTTGTAGAATCTGTATCTCTAGAGAAATTCTTATCTTGATTACAAGAACAATAGTAGGATAAAACCTATCTAAGAACTCTCTACAGCTTTTTATAAAATAATGGTTATTTTACCGTTAACTTGTTATGAAAGGTAACACCTTTACCACATAGTATAACAAATCCCAGTAAATAAGTTTATAGTAACTGGAAAATTGCAAAGTAGATTTATATTTCTAGTGCAATGAAGGGAGAAGATAAACTAAATGTTTAATAAAGCCCCACCCCAAAAAAAAA
>NW_006912765.1:0-1782 GCF_000523435.1 Bipolaris zeicola 26-R-13 | reverse complement strand
CCGCTCGCTGTGCGTTTACGCGGTCCGCTCCAGGTAGATGCACTCGCTGCTGCGCTGCTTGCTCTCGAACAACGGCACGAGATGTTGCGGACAACGTTTGAGGAGCAAGATGGCACTGGCATGCAGATTGTTCAGCCAAGCCGCGCGAAGGACCTACGGATCATTGACGTATCCGACAAGCAGGACGGTGCCTACAATCAAATATTGCAGCACGAGCAGACGATGACCTTTGATCTAACTTCCGAGCCTGGACTGAGGGCATGTCTACTGAAACTGGGAGAGAACGACCATATTCTGTCTATCGTTATGCACCACATCATCTCCGACGGCTGGTCTGTAGACGTGTTGTGCCAGGAACTAAGCAAGTTCTACGCTGCCGGGCTTCGGGGCCATGATCCGCTCTCATATGTACGCCCACTTCTTGTGCAGTACCGCGACTTTGCCGTGTGGCAGAAGCAGGCGGATCAGGCGGCTGAGCACGATCGGCAGCTCAAGTACTGGGCCATGCAGCTGAAAGACAGCTCTCCGGCTGAAATGATCACCGACTTCCCTCGACCAGCCATACTATCCGGCGAGGCCAGCGTTTTCCCAATCGCCATTGAAGGATCTTTGTACAACAAGCTACGGGAGTTCTGTCGTGTACGTCACGTAACGCCTTTTACCGTGCTCCTTGCAACGTTCCGTGCTGCGCACTATCGTCTTACAGGAGCTGAGGACGCCACTATTGGCACTCCCATTGCCAACCGTAATCGCCCAGAACTCGAGGACCTAATTGGGTTCTTTGTCAACACCCAGTGTATGCGGATTACTATTGACGACAGCGACACATTTGAAGAGCTGGTACGCCAGGTCCGGTCGACAACAGCAGCTGCATTTGTGCATCAAGATGTCCCCTTTGAACGGATCGTGTCGGCTCTCTTGCCCGGGTCAAACGACACATCCCGAAATCCGCTTGTGCAGCTCATGTTTGCGCTTCACTCTCAACAGGACCTTGGAAAGATCCAGCTAGAGGGCCTAGTAACCGAGAGTGTACCGATAGCTGTGTCAACTCGGTTTGATGTGGAGTTCCATCTGTTCCAGGAGGTCGGCAGGCTAAGTGGCATGGTCATTTCTGCCAAAGATCTTTTCGAGCCCGAGACTATCCACGGCATGATTGGTGTCTTCCACGAGATCCTGCGCCGCGGCCTCGAGCAGCCCCAGACGCCAATAGCAACGATGCCCCTAACTGATGGTCTAGTGGATCTCCGCAACAAGGGTCTGCTAGAGGTCGAGAGAACGGACTATCCGCGCGAGTCGAGCGTGGTTGACGTCTTCTACGAGCAGGTGGCCGCCCACCCAGACGCTATTGCAGTAACCGATGCAGCTTCCCAGCTGACGTACTCTGAGCTGGACCAGCAATCAAACAAGCTAGCCAACTGGCTGCGCCAGCGCTGCCTCGCAGCCGAAACGCTGGTAGGAGTGCTGGCACCGCGATCGTGCCAAGCAATTGTTGCCTTCATTGGAATCCTCAAGGCCAACTTGGCATACTTGCCGCTGGATGTGAACGTTCCTGCGGCCCGCATCGATGCAATTCTATCGGAGGTCTCTGGTCACAGGCTAGTGCTGCTCGGGTCTAGTGTGCATCCTCCAGATGTTCAAGCATCAAGCGTCGAGATGGTGCGGATTGACGATACGCTTAACCAACACGATCCAGATGCTGCCAAGGACACCTTAGAGCGACCCCAGGCTACGAGCCTTGCCTATGTCATCTTCACATCTGGCTCGACAGGAAAGCCCAAGGGC
>NW_006912764.1:0-1789 GCF_000523435.1 Bipolaris zeicola 26-R-13 | reverse complement strand
AAAAAAAAAGAACATAGCCATGTTCTTTTTTTTTATTGCTGGGAAGAAATAACATGTAAATCCTAAAAAGGGTTATATATTTTCATAACCATTCATTCGGGTTTTGTTTTAGAGTATACCCATTACATTACTATTAAATTCTATACAATTCCATTGGTGGACTTTCTGAAAATGGACGCGCCACCATCACCTACAGGATCACCCTTATTCGTCTCATGAGCAAGCACAACCCACCAAGCCACCACAGCATCATTAGACACAGCACAAATACCAGCACATTCACCAGTGAGCACAATAATAACACCATTATCACGAGCAGCAACATCTGTCACATAATTACAGGCATGAGCGGTAAAAGCAGCAGCATGACCAGCAAGAGTCTGCGCTAATACTGTAGAGCGATCCCGTTAATCAGTACACAAGAGCTCGGAGTGTTTCAGGAGTAAAGGCCAATTTCGAGTGTTCGAAATTGGACGTTGGACACTGGCGTTTATCAGTCATATTTAAAACATGATGAAACAATTATTTAAACCCCGGCGTCTTGTTTGCTTTTATTTTTTTCGACGTAATTTCGAGTGTTCGAAATTACTAGAAAAAAATTAGGGACAAGCCCGCGAGGGCTAGGAAAGAATATTTTCTTCTAGAATCCTTACAGGAAACCCTCAAACACCTAACTCCCTAAGAAGCCTAAGATATATTGATTTTAGACCTGAATAATAGATCTATAAAAGTTAAAATAGAAAGTAAAAAGAATGACGAACCAATAACACTTTTTATTTATTAACCTTTTTTTGGTTATATCAATAATAAATTGATTAACCAAATTATGTTCAGCTTTACATATATAAAACATCCCTTGTATATTCATATGAAATGAATATACATGTGAAATTATCATCATCTGTGTAGTGAATCTTATAAGACTTCCCATTCCATGGATTCTTAGGTGATACCTAAACCTCCATAGAATGATTTTCTTTATCACCATTGCATGGAGCCTAAGGGGAGTTCCCCCCCTTACGAACCCAGGCGCTTCCTCAGGTAATCTCCTCCAAATGAGGTTATCTTCGAAGCCAGGAAACGGTAATGTTCACAGAATAATAAAAGCTAAAGTATAGAGATACCTTAACTGTAAAATTTAAAAGTCCTATAATTACCAGTACTACTTTCTCCAAGAACAAAAAAATGAAAAGTATTTTTTCACTTACCCCATATTCAGAAAAAGAAGGCTCTAAGTAAAATTTTGTAAACTGAATAAACTTAATCTCATATTCAGATAAAGAAGGCTAAGTAAAAATTGTTAACTGAAACGGGCGTTCTCTGGATCAGTGAGAATGAAGAGAGTAATCGGAAAATTTGGATGAAAAAATAAAATGAGCCTTTTTCCTCCATAGCGAGCGAAATTTATAGTTAGGTAGCGCCTCCTATAGCCCATTAGCCAAATGCTTGGATGGACTCGTACTACTTACAACGAAATCGACTTTATCATGAATAAGCCAATTCTGAAGCTACTTTGGAAAAGAAATTTCTCCGAAGGCCATTTCATGGAGACTTAGGATTTCACCCTAAGGACCCGACATTATGTAGGTCCTAAAGACCAACATAAATATAACGAAAAGACCGTACGTCATAAATATGAATTCGGGTATTATTGATAATCATCATCTTTATTAGAATAAGCCAATTTATCAACGAATTTCGGAAATCTACCCTTCTGGTAACCATTTCATGGAGACTTAGGGGAAAGACCCCTAAGAACCCGGAGATTATCAAATATCCCAAGGATATT
>NW_006912763.1:0-1804 GCF_000523435.1 Bipolaris zeicola 26-R-13 | reverse complement strand
GAGCCTATTCATAACTGCATAGTAAATGTGCAGAACATTAAAATAAATTCAATTCAACTTAAACTGATATAAAAGCCAACGACACATGACTATGCAAACAAAGCGTTAGAAGAGATAATCAACTTGTTACCTAATTACTCATGCTGATGTCATTATTATGCAAGCTGCCATAAGCCGCTAAGATCCATAGAAGTAACTAGGTAGCTTTGGATATCGGAGAAGAAATTAGATAAGCCTCTGATGCAGTTAGAGACTTCTAAATGCTACACCGGGCTTGGCTATACTTCCGTAGTCTCGGTCTAAGTGTTACACAGGGTTGGGTGCTGATACTTGTCTACCTCGATCCAGGTTAGGGCGAGTAGGATTACGTGATGAGCTCCGTGAGAGTTTGTCTGGCGATACAGTTGAGTGGCGTGCTTGTAGAGAGGGCAACAGGTTTACAATTCCTAATCTATTCGATAGACTAACATGTATCAATCTTGTAACTAGAGTAAAGTAACTGGTAAGAAAGTACAATTTGAGTTGACCATCCTCATGTCCTTATTGCTTCCAGTCCTGCCATTAGACCTTAGTCCTGGAGTTACTAACTCCTCTCTGCTCTTGTGAAGCCCTGTTCTCACATGTCTTGGGTGGCATCATTGATGCTAGGGTCTTGGCGTGATGCCAATCACGTGGTCAGCGCCTCGCGGTGATCATTACCTTCTGACGTGGACGTCCCTGGATCTCCAGCCTTCTCGTCACTCGTCAAGGTGAGAATCCTGTTAATTGTAACACTAAGGCCATAACTAGATTCTGTTAAAAATAAATCCAAGCAAACATACGCCAGCTATCTTACTTAGCTCAGCAATTTAATATTTTTTTTAGTAGTTATATGTAATGGGCTGGACGCTCTTCACCTCTCATTCTCGTCTAGGACCTTGTTTGTCCCGCCTGCCTGGCCCAATAGTTACTTAGATAACTAGTACAGTATATAGATAGCTACGTAGGCCAGAGCTTAGCTTGCTATCGAATACAATCTTTTTCTCTTGGTCTGTCCGATTGTGCTTCTGAGCTCAAGACTACTCCCCGGAGTTGCGCATTTACAATATAACAGTGAAAGAATGGTTTTTGAGGTAGAACATAAGGACTAGATTTACTAGCTGTTCTAGCTGTTCTAGCTGAAGGAACTTTGAACAAATGGGAATATATTGAGAATGATGGACCGATCAACCTGCTGATCTGGATCAATGGATTGATCAGACTATGTATTTCTAATCCAAGCCTAACTCCATCCGGTGATCCAATCCAGCCTTCATCTGTTTCACCATTCGCTCCATCTGATCTTATCAGATCATGCTGATTCAGATGAGATGAATCTAAAGATCGGATGGATCACGTGATCCGGGTCAGTCTAATCCTGATCAGACTGACCCTCTGATACTGCGACACTAGCTAATATCCAAATCTGTTCAGTATTGTGAGATATTGAATGAGAGCTGATTAACACCTTCTCAGCACTAGGTAGACACCTAACTTTCCAGCCGTAGTATATTGGATGCCAACTACCTAGACAACTAGTTATCTAGACTTAACTAGTAGTTAAAACTTATATATTTATCCCGGTGTGTATATTCATGACTATCTATCGCTATTCTTGTTTTTGATAGGATCTGCTTTTAGTATATCATGGAAGACGTCGATAAGAGCCTCTACTGCATATATATCAATCTGGTGATGGCAAACAATGCGACAGCCGTCTAGAATCACCCCATATTCCCTTCCCTTATCAATAAATTGACTTTTCTTAATTCCAACCGCATCAAGA
>NW_006912762.1:0-1752 GCF_000523435.1 Bipolaris zeicola 26-R-13 | reverse complement strand
ATGCTGACACTCTTAACTACGCTTACAGTCAGTAAGCAGAACGAAGGGGCAAAGGTTATCTGACCTAATTACCGAATAATCAGTTATTTGACTTACTAGATATAAGCCCACAAGTTCCATGTATAGTCACATGGTTATTCACTGACTAACTAATAACACTAAGCTATATTTCTGCTTGCTTCTAGGAGGATACACAATGCATCTGGTTACCACAACCGCTTATAGTATAACATCACTAAAAGTGACAGTTAAAATCCTGATTACACTTAGGCTGAAAGCGTTAACAGTGTGCGACTTCGGAGTTAACTTCAATGCACAGATTGTAAGGGGCTACGCTCCGTGGAGCAGACGCTTAGTATACGAGAGGTTGTATTCGATGAAGAGCTATTTACTCTATGCACTTACGTCGTGTTTGTTTACTTATTGGTGAAAGGTTAGGCCGGGGTATCTGAGCGAGTCGTCTCAGCGCTGCTTGGGCGGTGAGTAACATCCGGGTGTCAGCCCAAGCACCCGGATGTTACTTACTAACAACTTAGCTACCCTGATTAGCATGTGACACATAACTATAGTGGTACTGTGATGATTACTGAGAAAGTTGCGACCGCTTATTTTATCTATAAGCTATGTCTGTAATCATTTTACTATGACTCAGTTAACGTTAGACTTCCCATGAATTAAATACTGCAATCTGTTACAAGTTACTTGCTAAGTTTCTTATTTCTAATCCAAAAATGTCGGCATTTAACTTCAATCTTTTAAAAAATGGGTGCGTTTCTAAAACGAACGTTGTGTGCGTCTACGGGGACGGAGCATTTGACTTTAATGGTACAAAAATTACAGTTGGTAATAGTTCCGAAAACAACAACGGTGGCCTAGGCGGTTTTGTTGGTCCAGATCACGAGTATTTTCTTTACTGTGGATCGAAGTATCCGGAGATAGCAGTTGTGAGATTCAATAACAATACTAAAAAGTGGGAAGACCATGCATGTATGCAGTGGTTTAAATTCGAGACCAAAAAGAATATGTTCAAGAAGATATGGTTCACGAACGAAGAATCAGCCCTGATATTCCAACCTAAGAAAAAGTATAGAAAACATACCATGGAGCATGAGGATCTTACTGAAGATATATGGTGTATCAAACTTAACCTCTCTACGGGTCACTTTACGGGTATATCAAAAGGACAGTTTAGGAGACAGAGGCATTCTGCTTTAGATGAGAAGAGTGTATGGCCACTTCTTTCTTTAGGAAACGGCTCCTTGGAAGACACCCCCACCCCCCAACTGGAACATTCACTTGCATTCATGAACTCGGACCGCGAAAGACAAGAAAAAATGCTGGAGCAATTGGAACAGAAGAAATTACTGATTAACAAACTATGGTACATGGTTAATGAGTTGATAAGTATTGTGGGGTTGCATCGCCTATAAGCTACGTTTACGGATAGATTACATCCAAGTGTATTAGAGGATCTATCGACCTATTATATTACTATAATATATATTTTGTATTAGTTACAGTCAGCTATAAGCCTGGAGTTAGCCGTAGGCGCATATATATATTAAGTAACTATGTAACGGGCTGAACGCCCTTTGGATAGCTCCTCAATGGAATCTCGGTCTAAGCTGCGCGCGCACCATCCGAACTACGTTCAGACCGAGCAGCGCGCAGGCAGCGCGCTTGGATACTCCGGCGCAACCTTTCTCCGACAAGTAAATAAACACCACGTAAGCAGAGTAGATAGCTCCTTAT
>NW_006912761.1:0-1750 GCF_000523435.1 Bipolaris zeicola 26-R-13 | reverse complement strand
GTTGAGACATAATGTGATGTAGTGTCGACGTTGACGCGCTGGTGGGGCGCGACCGATTCGCTTGGGCAACCGATTCGCTTGTGAACCACGTTATAATATACTAAATTAATTATTAGAATTAACTAGTAGTTACTATTACTTGCACTATCTATCTTAACTGCGCAGGTACGAACGTTAACTATACGAATACTATTGATATCAAGCAACAAACTAACAGAGCTGCTTACAAGAAAAAAGAAATATCGCCTACATATATCCAAGCCAAACAATCTCAAAATCCAAGATCATCATCCAAATCATCATAATAATCAATCTGATTCCACACCGGCGGCGTCGGCGCAAACTCCCACATACTCGGAATCACAATCATACCCAACACAACCCCAATCCTATCCTGCCACCCCATCCCGGGAACGAGCAACGCACTCAGCGCCATCGAAACCCTAAACAACCGCCCGAGAGGCGGCCACGGAAACCGGTGCGCACCGTCTTGATCTCGGGCGATGATTTGATCTTGCGCGTACAGCAATCGCTCGAGATAGCCGTACTGCTGGGTAGCGGTACGACCGGCGCGATTGAGTCCCGTGTCGCGGTGGAATCCGTTTTGGTTGTAGCCTTGGGCGTCGTAGATGGCCGGGCCGTATCTGGGGCAGCCGTGACGGAAACCGGCCCAGGGTTTGCCGCAGATGTAGCAGAAGGAGGTGCCGCATCTGCATCTATTATATATATTGCATTAGTCAAGAGGAATTTTGTGGGGTGGTTTTTTTCTTTGCTGTGATAAGGGTGACCGGGGAGAGAGAGAGGAAACGGATGGGGAGAAAAAGGACGTAATACTTAATGTGATTGCATGCTGCGGCCAATTCGATGGTTGCGCCGCAGGCGAAGCAGCATTGGTATCCATTTTCGAGGACCATTTGCCTGAAATTTTCGTCTACGTCGGTTGATCTGCATGTATGTGCTAGGTTGGTCTTGTCTAGCAGTGTCTTGCAGTGTACGCATGTCCAGCCCCCGCATTCTTCTGCCTTGCAGATGGCGTAGGTTGTGCTAGAGTGCGTCTTGGACGTTGGACGATGGGTGGAGGAACCGGGCGCAAGGCAAGTTTGCGCAGTAGAGTCGATTTCTGTTGCTTTTTTATAAGAGGTTGCTTGTAAGGTATCTTAGGGAGATAGTTTGTAAACGTACTTTGCCAAAATTGAGTACTTGCCTTGTTGCTTGCTGTGATACGCTGATGCTATATCAGCAGGAATGTGGTCTTTGTATTCTTCCAGCAAGAAAATCCGACCGCAACATTTTGGAGGGTAAAGACTCTCATCGTTGGTCGCATATTCAAAGAAGTTGGCTATGTCGTCTGCGCAGGCAAAGTGCTCGCCACAAGGTGCTTTGATGAAGGGATCATCTTTGCTTTCGTCAGACCTGCAGATCATACAGGTTTTGACGTTCTCCGCGATTTGAGGTGGTTCGTCTTCAGAGAGACGAAGACTGTCGGTCGTGGTTGGAGTTGCATCGCTAATAGAGTTATAGCGTTGTAGAAGCTGTCTAGTGGCAAGAACGCTTGCGAACGCAAATGCAATGTTAACGAAAGGAGTTATGTAATCCATGGAGAAGGTGCGCTCGATATGTGGACTTGAAGAGCTAGTATTGAATCGGCTTGGTGAAAGTGATTGCCAAAGTACAGAGAAGTGCAAGATCAACTTGTAAGTACGCTGAGATTTTGTATAACGTGTTTCACCACCGAGCGCCGCACCCCACC
>NW_006912760.1:0-1820 GCF_000523435.1 Bipolaris zeicola 26-R-13 | reverse complement strand
TATAAGGCCTATAGGTGTCTATTCGAATCAAGGCTTGTTTGATGTCTTACGCACTCCTATATGCCTCTGAGTGACACTACTACTGATACTGATCTAGGTAGTCTTGCTTACGCCGTTATATTATATTAAAAGTCTCGTCCTAGCTAGTGACGGCTACTAAATAATATCGCAGCTATTTATTAAAGACTACGTTAATCCCCTAAGATCTAGATTTAACCTAGACTTACACCGTTACGTCCTACATTCACCTAGGCAGGATCCCATTGATCTCCTGCCGGCCGAAGCCTTTGGGTTTGGAACTTCTGCGCTCCTCGCGAGACAGATTACTTTAGTAAAAGTCGCGTAGAGTGTGCTAAGGTAGAGACTTAGAGACTACTAATAACCTATTAATCTTAGAGATGTCTGCTGATGGTTAACCCCGCAAAACCTAGTAGTTCTAAGGAACCACCCTAGAAATTAGTCCGACTCTAGGACCAATCCGTCTTAGAGAAGAAAGCTAGCAAGCTGCTAACCTAGGAATCTCTAGAGACTTTACCACTACGAGAAGAAGACGAAGATAAGTCTAATTTAGTACTAGTAATAACTATAAGAGACCTCTATAGGCAGATGGCTAGCTTAGTAGACTAAGTGCACTAGCTAACCTAAGAAAACGCTGAGCTCTGGAGGAACGTAGTTCTTACTACTAAATTCCTACTAACAACGGCCGAACTACCTTATAGCTAATTACTAAGGTATACGTCCGCCACCCCTAAGCCTCTACGTATTAAGCTAAGCCGTGTAATATTATTATCTATTAGCTACTTAAGCGATAGGAAAGATTCTACCTTTCCCTAGTAGTAAGTAGAAGTAGAAGACTAACTTAAACTAAACTTAGACTATTTCTCCACGGAACGCCACTAGATGGCGATGGTGTATAGTCACACGTCGGGTGATGCTAAGGGATACCTCGAACCTAAGTACCTATCTAAGACGGACGGGTACTAGTTTAAAAATGCAGAGAAAATAATTAAGCTACTTAGATTAGACTTCGTAACTAGCAATGAGCAGGCGGAGAGCTAAGCTGCTTTCTATAATCTGCTTATAAAAAATAGAGAGCTATTCTTAGAGTTTAAAGCTCGTTTTATTAGTCTCGCTATTAAAGGATATGTATCGGAAACGGAGTGGCCCTTCTACCTCTGGCAGAAGATTAGCCCATCTTTACGAGTTCCTAATATGGCTGTTAAGCGTTTCTTTGACAGCTTCTTTAATAAGATATATAAACATCTTACTGCTTTTGAACTAGAAAGACAATCGACTCTTATTGTAGTGAAATTAGATTAATGGACCACCTATACGTTAAGTACGAAACCTAAGCTAGCTACCTATATAGTAAGAGAGTATCGCCCACTCACGTACGAAGTAAGGTCCGACCCCGCTCTAACCCCACCCTAGGCTACCTCAAGTGTGCCTAGGCCTGCCTCCAATATACTAGAACTAGAACGCTAAGCTACTCCTGGCGACTACTATAATTACGGCAAACCTAGACACTTTATAAGCGACTATCTAGTCTTATAGGTAAGAGAGATAGAAGCTATATAAGAAGAAGATATATATAAGGAAGCTATATATCAAAATAAATTGGTGGAAGTAGCTACTTGTTCTAATAGAACTCAGAGGTAGAGGTCTCTGCCTTCTACTTGTTCCTAGTAGACTCAGAGGCANCTTATCGAAGATAATAGCGATAATAAGAAGAGAAATTGAGAGGAGTAGATTGATATTGAATTGTCGTGGTACTGCGCTCTACCTTCTATCTACTTGGCTATTCTACTACTATTTATATT
>NW_006912759.1:0-1833 GCF_000523435.1 Bipolaris zeicola 26-R-13 | reverse complement strand
GGGCCATAGTTGATCAGAGTTAGAGAGGTGCGCAAAGTTGGTGGGGTGGCCCGCTCGCTTGTATGGCCCGCTCGCTTGTAAAACACGTTATAGTAGAGCTATACGCTGATAGAGGTGCGTAGGTTTGGTGAGGTGCGCGACTCGCTTACCTGCGGGACTCGCTTATCCACTACGTTACATATTTTTTAGAACTTTAACCTTAATACATTCTTCTCGCTCTAAAAGAGTACTTACCTACTTATATAGGTAATCTTTAGCTAGTAAACATTAATATATAGCAGACCTAAACAAATCTAAAAATATCTAATCTCGCTAATAATAAAAGGTATAACTTACAATCTAGTACGTTCTCGTAAGTCTATTATCTCTATAGTAACTATTATTATACTATATAACTGGATCTCTAAGCCTTCTAGACCTTCTACTACTAGATCTAGAATAGAAGTAACGCATAAGTTCTATTCCTTTACTAAGTAGCCTAAGAGAAGGTTTAACTATAAAACTCTATATATAAGGGCTTTAATTAGTACTAATATCCTAATTTAGGCCGTAATAGTTAGTAATAGAGAGGGTCTCTCTAGTAGTAACTCTTTAAGAGTCTCAGTGTCCTTAGTCGAGGCTAATTAGTAGATATAGGCGGAAAGAGCGGCTATTATACTTTCTATCTCTTACCTTTCCCTAACTTTAACTCTATTAATATATTCGCTAGCCTCTCTAGCTAAGTATAGTCTCTCTACTTATGGCCGGGTTATCCGCAGCAGTAGTAGACAGGACCTAGTTAATTACCCTTATCTTAGCCTAGTTTAGACTAGTTTAGGCCCTTATGTTCTATAGCGTACTGCTTTGGTTTTTTCTAGGTCTTTTAGATCCCCCTTTCTTCCTTAGTAGAGGATTTCTCCTAATTTTATTTCCTTCTCTTTATTCTTATTGGTAAAGGTTTATCTCTATAGTTTCTATTCTATATAAGTTTAGCTTAACTATTAAGATTACTTACTAAGCTTTAGAGATTTAGTTTAATTAAGAGTAGTTCTTTTTACATAGTAGGGACTAACGCTTCTATAAAGTCTATTACTCTCTATTTCTCTAGATAGAATAGGCCTCATTCTGTCTATAGTGTGTCTAGTTTAGATCAGAGGTTGTTTAGATTCTAGAACTACTCCTATTTTATACTTTTTAGATCCTTATATGCCGCGAGTTTTCGTTATTTAGTCGATCTAAGAGTATCTAATATATTTACCTTTAGTTATAACGTAGTTCAAGAGCGAGCGGCCCACCTAAGCGAGTGGCCTACGTCCTACTAGCGCGTTAACTTTAATACTATAACGCGATATATCCTAATAACACACTACTTAAACTTTATATACTAAATTAGATCTTTAACTTACTCTTCTTAATATCTAGTTCTAACGTGTTTAAAGCTAAAGACGTGGTGTCTCTATCTATAACGTGCTTTAAAGAACTCTATCTTACTAACGCGCTAGAAGACGCGCCTAACGTAACTACGAAGCAAATATAAAGCGTCTAGATAAGCTAGAAAAGAACGCTATAGTTAGACGTATTCCTAAAGAGTCTACGCGAGGATTGTTATGGAGTAGGCCCTATTAGGAGACTATAGAGTGTCCAAAGTTATTGTATTGCTTAAGGAAAGGAGTCTAGTAGTCTATTTACTCTACTTATAGGGTTCTACACGTGATTAGACTATAACAGGTTAGGCATAGCCTAACCCATTACAAGGATTTACACCTATAAAGGCTAACGTTTAAGTAATAGCTAATAAACTATTATATAAGCGTGTTACACGGGGTTGGGATCTATACTTCTCTTGCCGGGTCC
>NW_006912758.1:0-1796 GCF_000523435.1 Bipolaris zeicola 26-R-13 | reverse complement strand
TTGTCAAGGAGAGAATCCTTCTTGTTACTTGTAACAATTTACTTCGTACTTTTATACGCGGCGCTTTCTACGTTAACTATAGTTTTAACTCTAAGAGGTTTAAGAAGTATAACTATTATACTTAGTAGAAAGAGAAGAACTCTTCTATAAGCTACTTCTTTTATCGTCTAATCTCTTACTTAGTTAACTCTAATAAGTTCTCGAGTATATTAAGGAGGAGTTTATAGCCTTTATTACTACTATAGATCTTTTAGCTACTGCTAGCACTAGTGATAAACTAGAGGAGTACTAGCCTCTTACCTAAAGAATAGTAGAGAACGCTACTCTAGTATTAGTTCGCTAAGTCTAAGTAACTTAGAGCTAAGAGAAAGAGTTATTAGTAGTAGATCTCTTAGCTACTAGCTACTAGGTCTTAGTAGAGATTTAGGATAGATTATATTATTTAAAGAGCTAAGTAGTAGCTATAGAGTTAGTTATATTAGTATTTAGAAAGAGTCTTACACTACGTTATTATAGAGTAGTAGAGAAGGACAATAATAATAAGAGTACAGTATTCTAGTTAGATTTAGATTACTATAGCCTTAGCTCTAGCTTAGCTAAAGACTCTAAGTTTAAGGTTTAAGTAGTTAGTTATATTATTAGTATTTTAGATTATTTTTATAGTCGTTTCTATTTAGTTTTACTTTAATACTTATTATAAGGTCTAATTTTCTTTTCTTTATACTTAATATTTTTAAAGTAAAGTTTTATCTTTTGTATCTTATTTCTAAGCTAAGATCTATTTTAATAGAGAATAAGATAGTTTTAGTTTTATTAGATTTTAATTATAGAATAGTTTAAGTTTATAGAGAGCTTCTATAAAATTTAAATCTTAGTGTTAAGTAGAGTCTAGATTATATCTAACTTAGCTTACTTGGCATTTTAACTTTAAATAATATAACTTACTAGCTAAGATTTCTTCTCCGTTCTATTCTTGAACGCTATAGATAGATATTTCCAGAGGTTTTAGTACTTTTTATTCTAAGAAGACATCCTAGAGATCTTTATATAGTAGCTCTAGTATAAAACCGTTATAGATTTAAGACTCTTTTAGTAGCTAAAGTAAATAAGATTTTCTTACCTTTTTTAGTACCTTAAATAGACCTTTCAATTTATTAGATAGCTTTTAGCTAAGACGACCTATAGCTAGGTTATAGGTATCTAAGAAGACTTACTCTTCTAGGACTTAGTCTATAAAGTGTCTATACTAGTTAACTATAGTTTATATCTATTTCTAAGTCTATTCTATTTATTTCTTAGCGATTTTCTAAGCTTTATATATTTAGATAGCTAGAGAAAGAATATTAGTATAGTTAAGCTTATTTATTTAAGTACTAGTATACTTATTCTAATTCTAGTTCTAGCTCTAGCGGGGTTTACATCTATAAAGAATCTAGTATAGAGATACTCTAATATAAGAGTATAGTAATAAAATTTTAGCTCTATTAATTAGAGAGAGTAGTCTACTTTAGTTATTTTAGTAGTAGGCTATAAACGGACGTAGTCTTTAGTTAATGTATTTATTTATAGTTTTAGTTTAACTGTTAGTTTCTTTATAGTAAGTAGTAGAAAGTTTAATCTTAGTGCCTAGAATCTAATAGAACTTAGATTAGGAACTAAAGATAAATTAAGAGCTATAGTCTAAAATAATAGTTTTAGGTATAACGTGTTTCATAAGCGAGCTGATCACCCAAGCGAGCTGATCGCTCCCCACCAACGCGTTAACTTCACAACATTATCACAGCTATTTAACACAG
>NW_006912757.1:0-1875 GCF_000523435.1 Bipolaris zeicola 26-R-13 | reverse complement strand
GTGGTGGTGTTGCGTAAGAAGTATTGCGACGTTGTTTTAGTGGGGGAACTGCGGCGCTCGGTGGGGTGCGGCGCTCGGTGGTGAAACACGTTATCCTAAAACTATTATACTAGAAAATATCCGTAGAGGTTTTAAGGTGCTGGACTTTTACTATACGATTATAACGATATTTTATTATAGCTTAACGTCGTGATGCGTACGCTAACTCTACTAGCGTAAGAGACTACTACTTAGAAGCTAAAAACGCCGCGCAACGCGCGCGAAATAGAGGCGAAGGCTACGCTTATTTAAAATCGTATACAAATCTAGTAAAGGTCTCCTATAAGTTCTCTTAAGATGTTAACATAGTAGTTAAGTAAGAGAGCTTAGTAGATAGCCTATAGTATAGTATTAATATAGGAGAAAATAAGCCGCCTATAAGACGCTGTTAAAGCGTTAATAAAGCGAAAAACTCGCAAGAGGCGCTACGTATAGGTAGAGGGGTTCTAGATAGTTAGTTAGATAGCTAATTAGATTGCTAAGGCAGAGGGTGGTAGCTATAATGATAGTGTAACGTCTACGAAGAGAGTGCGTAGTAAACGGCGCTGCGGGCGTTACAGCTAAATTAGATATAACTCTTACACTTACTAAGTAGAATTAGAGGATATAGAGGATAGCGACGCGTCTAAAGAGTAATATCTTATTCTACTTAATAATAAAAATTATAGTAGTGTTGCGTAATACTATTACAAAGGTGCGATGTTTTGGTAAGGTGGACTACATACTAGGGTGGGCCGCTTACTAGTAAAACACGTTATACTTATTAATAGAAAAGTATCTCTAAGTCTCTACTATCCTTTATTTAAAAGGTTATAGCGTAAGCCTATAATTACTAGTTATTACTAGAGTCTAAGAGTTCTTTTTTTCAAATTCTATAATTACTTATATAATCTCTAGTTTACTTAAGATTTCTATCTAAAGACTACTCTTCAAAATTGTAGCTAAAGAATTTAAAAATTAAGTTTAAATAAGAGTTAATTAATATATATTATTATATTTCTTTATTAATAGCTGTAGAATCTATAACTACCTCTAAGTTATTATAGATTTAAAATTAAAGAATAATATCATTAGTATTAAGTAGCTATACGAATTCTAGCTAAAATTAGATATGAATTAGAACTAAAATATATCGCTAGCTAAGTACTTAGTAACTTATAATTCTACTTTACTTATTCTAGTATAGTTAAAATGAGTAGCTATTAATACTAAGGTTAAGAAGGATATCGAGAGGCGCAACGCTCTCTAGGAGAAGGACGACTATTAGAGAAGAAACAGTCTAACTATAGCTAGTATTTAAAGATTCTATAGTCTTCTTTGACTCTCTAAAGTCTACTCTCTATTATTAGTATCTAACTCTATTCTAAAGTCTTTCTAACTTATACTCTCTATATCTCTTTTCTCTTATTTTCTCTAAATCTTACTTATTTCAGCTAATACCTTCTGCTATAACGTGTTTTACTAGTAAGTAAGCTACTCTAGTATGCGGGCTCCCTAAGAACCTTACTAAAATTAAGAAATAATAGTAGTCTCTATCTCAATAACTACTAATTAATCAGTTTTATAGATTTACTAGATAAGTCTAAATACTATTAAAACTTAAATTTTAAAGTTTTAAGACTTCTAGCTTATTAGATAAGGAGTTATTCTAGAAAAACTAGATTACAGAGATTATTTTAGCGTAGTTTACTATTTCTCTAGAACTAATAAATAGAAGTTTCTAAAAATTCCTCCTTTTACTTAACGTGTTTCATAAGCGAGCTGATCACCCAAGCGAGCTGATCGCTCCCCACCAACGCGTTAACTTCACAACATTATCACAGCTATTTAACACAG
>NW_006912756.1:0-1875 GCF_000523435.1 Bipolaris zeicola 26-R-13 | reverse complement strand
CGCCCCCTCCCCCCAGCCGCCTGCCCCGATGCACTCGCAGATGCAAGAAGAAAACCTCAGATCTGTCGCGCCGCCCGTAACAATAGATCGATTGCGCTTAATTGGCCTGCACATGGCTCCAGGTACTCATCGGTGAGCGGCTCCCGTTTCCGCTTCCGCAATCCGTCAATCGCACCTACTGAGCCGTGCCTCTACACCTAGATCTCAGTAGCTCCATGCCCATGTCCCAACCAGAGCCACAAATCACTCGTCTATCTCTATGGATTGTTTATACATACATACATAATGCCATCTGGCGCTGGTCTTGCGTGGGATTGCATCGACACATGCATTGACCTAATACGCAACACGCAATACGCAGGCTTGCAGGCGACGCCTCCAGGAGCACGTGCAGCTCCTCATGGTGAGGTGACCATAAGGCCCGCGACCGCTCCAGCCTAGCCACCCACTCTCAGCCTCCATGTATGTTGTACATCACGAAACCGTCGACTACGCCTGGCGACGCTGGGCCCTGGTCCCCGCACCGGGCTCCTGCCATGCCGTTCAAAGGCTTGTCCTGTTTGATGATAAAAAGGGGTGTGGCTACGCAATCCCCACCCCCAACCAAGCCCTTCCTTGCCCGCAGCATCCTTCAAGCCTGTTGCTGTCGCCATCCTCCTCTGCATCCCTTGTTCTCGCAACCGCTGCTCCTCTCAACGCCTCGCCAAAACACCATGGTTGTCAAGCCTTTTTGCCTCCGCAACCCTGGACGTGGCGCCCGTGGTTGGCCACAAACCCTTGTGCGGAACATTCGATATCGCCTGGGATCGCGCCAACCCCGAATCCTTCTTGAGATCAGTAATCAGCCTTGTAAATCCCAAAGCCAAGACACATCGGTCTGACGCTTGTTCTATCACATCTCTGAACGGTGTGCAGTTGCTGGGCACTGTTTGAACCCTAGGCGACCATGACCCTTTCTCCCTCTTGCGCCTTGACGATTGTGCTCTTCACAGTTAACATCCCTCAATATTTTGCTGCAGTAGATTATTAAACTATCGTTTTCGATTACCTCCGAACGGCAGTCAGCCCCCAAAATCATGCATCAAGCATGTGCTAGTAGCTCGCTTCTAAATCCCTCTCTCATCCTACCCACATAGCCATGCCAAATGTGGACACATCAAAATTACTCAACTCACCAAAATAGATGACATCAAACGTCGCACAAGAAAAGGGTACATTCTAGGCGTGCGTCAGTGTTCAAGACATGTGTATAGTAAAATTCTCCTACGTCTATCCAGATAAGCACGTGTAGTATAGTACCACTCTAAAATCTTAACAAAAGCCCGCTAATTATGATACTACCCATACCCATTGCCAAGTCAACTATTGCGCTCCTCCATGTGACGTACTATACATGCTCCATTTCATCCTACCCGCACGTACTCACCTTATTTCCCCTCCCCAAAAAAATTCACGCAACGCAAACTCGCCTCACCTGGCAACACGCAACACCTGACACTTCCCAGCTACTTTTTCCTTCCAAAAAAACATTCTCCACAATAAGACCGTAAAGCCCCTCAACGTACATAACACGCTATCCCAATTTTCCAAATTCAGAATACGAGGTACTTTTCGAGCCCCCGTAAAACCCGTATCGCCCGTTACACAAAACACAAAAATGGGCACACCTTTCTTACCCACTCTCAAACCATCAGCCTCACATTTCGCCATGTACACATAGACCAACCCTATATGCGGCCGCTAATTGTCCTCTCCAAAAGTGGAGAAACCATCGCAACGCAGGAAAGGAAAGAAAGAAAAAAAAGTGGGGGATTTCTCTTTCTTACCCTACATTTCGGGCGGGCGGGTATAGGGAAGAGGATGCCGGTCCTTGTC
>NW_006912755.1:0-1827 GCF_000523435.1 Bipolaris zeicola 26-R-13 | reverse complement strand
CACAATGTGCGGAAATCTCTGTATCTCCCAATCGTGCAACAAGGATTTGTAGTAACGAGGTAGACAAAACGACTCGGTAATTTGGACTCCTGTACGATGCCGCTCAGCTCAATCCTCTGCAGCCTCTGTACTGAAAGAACTCCCCTAGTCTTGTTAGTGTCTGCCAAACCCATCACAATGTCACTCCTTGCAACGAATCCCACAATCCTAGAGTGCGATGTAAAGACCAACCACCCTCCTAATTATTGGCTTTGTAAGGCTGTTCAACGGATCAATTCATCAGTCAATACTGAATATTAAAACTAGAAGTATATCGTAGTCCTCTTTTCAAGTTCCATTTAGATAAGCAGGACTGACAGGATGCAATTACAAGACGAAGCATCAACTCATGCTTAGGACATGACTTGGACGGTGACCTCGACAAGAAGTTCTAAAAACATAAGTCTACCTTTTTGAGGGTTCCTAGCCTCTTTTCCGTGGCCTTGAGCCATTTAGCATAACATTGAGAATATGTAGCATCGGATAGAAAAATAATTGTAGGATTACTACCCACGAATTCGTCTTCGTGTCTTCGGTCGATGTAATCAAGGCGAATATTCTCTTTTCCGTTGTTTTGGAGAATCTCGTAGAGTTAGAGGAGATGTTCTCGTGCTAAGTGAGGATATAGCCACTCCATAACCAATGGCAGAGCACGGAGCCATGAAAACCCTACTCGGTACTGGAACTGAATATCCACTACTACAGTCAGGCGCAGCGATCTGTTCGCCTAGCGCTTAACCTCATCACACTGGGCTGTATATTCAAAATTCCACCGTGTGTTTGACCTGCCTTTGCTTGGCAAGAGGCACCTACAGCGCCAAAACTCTTCTGAAAATAATTCCTAATCCCTATAGGAAGAGTTGAAGAAGCATTCCAATTTGCCCATATCAGTTTAGTGCGGATGTTAATGTCAGCCGTCATTATCGCCCCCCCTCCCCCCTGGTCGACGTATCTACCACCCAAATCCAAGCTCTGAGACCGATCCATCAACCCCAGCACCTATATGATATTCATTATGAACCTCCCATGATTCATATTGTTGCCTGTTTCGCTTCTACGGGTTTAAATGCTTTGGACTGATATCAGAGTTGATGAGTTGCGCTCTGTTTCAACCTTACAAGTTGCGATCCTGTCGCCAATTTCGACCAACGGCGCTTGACCACAGTTTCTTTGCAGCCGAATAAATATACTATCATAGCAATCTCTGTGAACTAAAAGTTATGTGAGCCGTTTGGCCCCGATTTGGTCACCACATAGGTCAATCACGGCGTCACGATAGTCATGATTGAGTAGCCAAAGCCCTTCTTCAATGACCCTAGTCGCCCTATCCTGCAGATAGTTCTCGAGGCTCTTCGCTATCTGGCTGATGTTATAGTTTATGGCTACAAACTGCTCACATGGTTGCTTATTGACCTTTGGAGTGATCGACATCTTGTGCTGGAGCGGATTTTAGATTTGCAGAAGTCACTTCTGGATATGGGCAACCGTTGGTATTATTTTCTTGGATAAAATTGTATTAGCAGCTGCCTATGATGTGTTCCTGACGCTTTCAAAACTTACCAGCTCATTAAGTTCCCAGCTAGCTGGCGTTAAAAGGTGATGTATTGACAGATCCAGTCTGTTGTTACACGGGGTCTGGATCTATACTTCTCTTGCCGGGTCCCACACTAAGGCCGGTGAGCTTTACGTTAGTGTTCCGTGAGGTTGTCTGGCGAGACAGTGGAGTGGTGTGCTTAATAGAATAGACAACAATAGGTTCGACAACTACTAATCTATATTGCTATAGAC
>NW_006912754.1:0-1893 GCF_000523435.1 Bipolaris zeicola 26-R-13 | reverse complement strand
GCACTACGTAGTTACCTGTAGGCCTAGCCTACACGTCTTATATAGCCCACCGGCTGACACAGGACGTTAAACTAGAATAATAATAATAATAATACGCTACTATCATAGTCCCTCACGGTCACAGCGCACCGCCAGCCTATCACACTGGCCCAGGCAGCATCGTTTGACTCATCTTGCCGCCCCGTTCCCTTGTTGCCGTGTCCTCAGAGTTGCGTCATGGCTCTGAGCCTTGCCTGCATCCTGTGTCTACCCGCTTTCATTTCTGGGCTTCTATGCGTTCGAAAACCCTGTCCCCTAGTTCGATGAGTGCTGTCCCTTAGCTAGGGCCCGGCGGTGAGGCGCAAGTGTCACGGCATGGCTACCTGTACACATGTTGGCATCATTTGCAAGTGCTTGGCAAATAAAGCGGGCCAGGCCATGCAGTGCACAATCACGCGCATATGCTAGGGCAGCGGGTTGCTGTCGAGTTTTTTATGTGCCTGCGAAACGAGCTTGTGATAGCCGCAGGTATGCGACGAAGGCGTAGGTTTGTAAGAGTGAGAAACGATGAAAAGTTCCAAGCAAGCATCTATTCATCACCTCCAGTAATTATATCCAAGTCCAAACATGTTAGGCAACCCTGATTCAAAAGATCACATGACGTCTATCCGCTATACGACAGTCATCGGACTTAGTGATTTTTTTATATTTCCGTTCCATTGTTGCGACTTGCTGCGCCACTCGGGCTCATCTCGTTCGCCAGAGGGTTTGCTGGCCAGCATGCGTACGTAATATGTATTAACCACGCTATGCTCGTAACTGCTTACCTCCATTTGTTCTGATCAATTCTGATCGCCGTCAAGATTATTCTTCCAGAGAATTCCTTCTGAAGTCGTCAAATATCCACGTCCAGCACGGTAAAATACAATCGTAAGGTGATTTGACGTTCTCAACATTAAATCTCAGTCATTCCTTTGTGCTAAATATGCATGTCTTGGTAAAAGATCAGACTCAGACACGGTCATGGAAGCCTGGGTTCAGCATTATCAATAGAGCCCCTTACATGCATAAAAGGAGCCCTTGATTCAAATTCAGGGGTAACATTCATGCGAAAATCAGCTACTCACTATATGTCGTGGTTATTGAGCATGCCTGTCACGGCCTGATTGCATGTACATGGAGGACGGCTGGGGCAGTGGGCCTAGCTCCGTGGCTGTGTGCAGCTAGTGGCGCCACCTCTGCTGCAAACCAGTCAGGCGCATTGCAAGGCAGAATAACCAAAGACATTTGTATATCTAGTCTGAATGTCCAGACCTGATTCAAGACTATCGGGCTCCTGGCTTTTGAAACCACACTTTCTTTCACAACCTCACCACAGCCATCGTTTCAACAATAAGAAAGTATGCTCGATAAATTTATAAGAGCCTTCCGGAATCCAAAAGATGCACTCAGAGTTCCAGCGGATATGTCCAAGAATATTGGATATTGCAACACCAGTACCGGATTGCCACCATCATCTGCTCGTCTACCTACTTTTCCCTCGATTGAAACACAAAATCCTGGCAATGAAGCTCCACCAGCTTATACTCCAGGTCCAGGTTCATGTACGGGCGCATCGCAGACGGCCTTGACCTCGTCTTCTGACTCTGATCCTTATTCCTTCCTGAAAAGCTTTGACACTATCTTCCTCGTCGACGACTCAGGTTCCATGGCTGGCCACTCCTGGAGAGAGACCCAAGAGGCTCTTGAGACTATCACACCAATCTGCACCGCGCACGACGAAGACGGCATCGATATCTACTTCTTGAACCATCCTGATTCGAGCCTCTACAAGAAAATTACCAGTCCCAGCACTATTATCGAAATCTTCCAGACTGTTCGACCTGGCGGTGCCACACCAACTGGCCAGCGCCT
>NW_006912753.1:0-1905 GCF_000523435.1 Bipolaris zeicola 26-R-13 | reverse complement strand
AGGACTTGGCGATCAGCTCTGATTGGCTGGGATCACCAGTGATCAGCCCCGGATTCTGCCACTTATCTGACACTTATCTAAAACTATGTTCTTCCAGGATCTGCTCCGCAGAATCCAATTGGCCTATGCTCCACCGCTAGCGGATGCAG
Source organism: Bipolaris zeicola 26-R-13 (assembly GCF_000523435.1). Lineage (NCBI taxonomy): Eukaryota > Fungi > Ascomycota > Dothideomycetes > Pleosporales > Pleosporaceae > Bipolaris > Bipolaris zeicola. Next base: position 1,756 of record NW_006912753.1, on the reverse strand, counting down.
GTATCCTCCTGGATTGTTAAAGCAATATTATCTCTCGAATCTCTGACTTGCATCGTCGTCTTACATTTGTACATGAACAAGGTATTACTCAGAATGGGGACAACGGTTTTTTCTTGGATGATTCTGGTTTTACTTATCAAGGGGTCGTGCACGGCACGAATCGTCCGCCAGAAGGAGCAAGAGAGTGTCGCTCATGTTGAAACGGGCGCACTGGGCCGGCTGGTTTATGGCATCATCTCCACGCTCTGCCTATGTGCTCTGTCTTTTGCGTTAGGTGTGATCGCCTGAATACTCGTATATCACAGCACTAACATACCGCAGGCCTTCGGGTAAAACAATTTAGGAGAAAGGAAAGGATGCCGTTTGCCTGGATTCTTTGCCATGTGCAGACTGTGGTGGCCATGATGCTTGTTACCTCAGGCGCGATCCTGGTGTACGGCCTTAATCTCACCACTTGGAAGCAATGTCGGGCATCGATCACAGTGTGTCTATTCTTGTACTTCTCCTCGAAGATTTTACTGTGAGCAATCCCTGGAAAGACTCGCATTCAACGAATGTCTATGATTCATATACAATAGATATATATTCTATCTAGAGAGGATACACATTGCACGCCAGCCTCTCGCGCGGAGATGCGACACAATATGGATTGGCGGTATGGTCATGACCGTTGGATTTTTTGGAGGCATGGCTGTTTGGTGCATCGCTACACCTCACTCTGCTATCAGTGTACACGATGGTCATTGTCGAATCGGAAGCGACATGATACCATCCTACACCACCTTTTCCACCGATATTATCATCAACTTCTCACTCACGGGCGTCTTCATCTGGCTGATCTTACCTATTTTGAAAAACCAGGCACGGGGTCCAGCGACAGTCCTGGATGAATTCGCACGGCCTTCTGCTCTAGGTCCGTCTGGACTCAGGAGAGTCCTGCGCAGCAATGTCGAGAGAGACGACCCACTTGCTTCCAGTGTCAAGAAAATGCTCAGGAGAAACATCATTGGATCTCTTTTGACATTCGCAGCCGGTGCAATCAACCTAATCATCTACTTTGTTGATGCGACTAGTCAGATCGCATTTGTGTGTTACACAATGTGCATCGTCGACGGTATGTAGCCACTCTCATGTTTTAGAATTCAACGTTAATAGATTGACAGTAGTTTTTGGAGTCTTGGTCGTCCAATGGCTAACGTTTGGGTCACACGAGCCAGATATGAACTTCAATTCACCGCCCGGCGCCGCTAATCTTACGAATTTACATATGGCGTATGCCGCTAATCGCACTTTGCCTGAGCGCATCAACACCCCTACTAAAGAATCAAGACCCGAATCAAGATGCGACATTAATTTCATTACTATGCCTAGGAACCTTGGAACCTAATGTATAGTATCTTAGTCTTATAGTCACTCCTGTTAGGTAGAGTAGCACGGCTCTTAGAGTGTTAACGCTATGCTGTGTTGTTATATCATAATGCGTTTCTCTAAACGCAGGTAATTTCGATAGATAAACCTTATCTAAGAGTTACCTTTACTAGGACCTGCGTTGTTTGCCTAATTAGACAATGTCGCTTTTAATTAAACCTAACGTACCTCACGGCTTCGTCAGACACCCGGCTTCGCCGGACACTTTTACCAAGCCCTTACTAAAACTACTATCTGTAACGGGCTGAACGCCCTTTGGATAGCTCCTCGATGGAATCTCGGGCCAAGCTGCGCGCGCACCATCTGAACTACGTTCAGACCGAGCAGC
>NW_006912752.1:0-1922 GCF_000523435.1 Bipolaris zeicola 26-R-13 | reverse complement strand
CCAGCCATGCCGGGCATAGCTGCGGTGAAAACGCGGCTGAAACCGAGTAGGACTAAATCAATCAATCAATCAATCGACTAAATCAATCAATCAATCAATCAATCGTGCTGTCCGCGCGGAAAAGCTGCCACACTGCACGCTCTATACCCAAAACTAACATTTTATAGATAGAGTCTAGATTCTTACCCTCTTAGCTAGCTTTATAACCTACCGAGCTCCTTATAACATAACGATGCTATAGATAAGCAGGGTGGTTCTTAAAGAGGGTTGATTAACAGAACTAGCAAAAGGAACCACAGCATAGTGGGTAATACGTTTTTTGGCGCCGGAGGGGGATGCAGTGGAAGAACGAAAGCTGAAGAATAGATGCACGCTAGACTGGTCGGCTTGCTAATACTGTGCGAGCATGCCGGGCGCCCGGGAGAAAAGGTGTCCCGTTACGCCGGGTGTCCCGGCACGCAGGGATGGACATTAAACTAGATGTTTTTGAATTTCCAACTATTTACACAAACAGATCTTGGTGCCAAATGATGGATACTCAATGCAGAGCCGAGAATCTTGAAAACCCTTGGGATTATCAATACGAGCAATAAATGAAATCCAGTTTGAACACAACTTGCCCTGCTTGGGCATCTGTATTGTTCTCAAGAAACATTCATTATCATGCGCCTGCTGCTTCTATGTTAGGATCAGCGCACCCAGTATATACACAGGTAACCTTTAGTCAAACAGCGGTATTGTCGTGTTTATCAAAGCTCATTCGTTTTTTCTTCATTTTTTCGATCGCTGCAGGTATTCCTCGCAGGAGGCTCAACTTTTGGTATTTCAAGGACTGGAGATGGCGGTAGGGGAGGTAAAAAAGCAAGCTCATCTTGAGAATGTCCACCCAGATCTTCAGAAATTGGGGATGTGGATGGCTTGACCTGAGCACTTGCTTGACAACATGTGACCTTAAAACCACTCATTCTACTTTTTTTACTCGCTGGTTCTGCCGTTTTTCGCATTCCGGCGTCGGTCTCTAATGTGTCTGATAGCAAACTTGTGTGCTTGGTTCGACTAACGGGACGATACAGACAAAGCGCACTACAATAATAGAACAGTGCAGTAGACTTCGAAATTGATATCTTATATACTCTTGTCCGTTTTATAGGATTTTGTGTACCCAGTTCTCTAGAGGGTGTAAAAGAAATGGGTCCCAATCAAGAGCTTAAGTCGTCTAGAAAGCTCAGTAAGAGAAAAGGATTCCGGAACTATTTCAGGATCATCGCAGTACTGTAGAAGTTTTTTAAATAGCTATCCTTACTTTGCCTTAGTTTGTGAAACGGGACGCGCAAAACCACTCGTGATGGCGCACAGTAGTGTGACTGGAGGATGGGGCCGCATGGTGCAGTGGACCCACCTTGACCGTCCCCTCCAGACGTCAGCTATAATAGGAAAAAACCTTGATTCGTCTACACATTCACGGACCACGTGATCAATTGTACAATGCGATAATTGATAAAATTGTTTATAGAGTGACCTAAATTGAGAAATACAACGACAGCCAAAGTACACTCTCATGCAGTTGCAGCTTCCGGCTTCTGTACGCAGGCGGCCTGTGATTCTACGCTAAGCCCCTATTGCTTAGTGGTAACCTTGCCCAAATAGTATTGATTCCTGTCAGCAATGCGTCTTCTTTCAAATTCTCAGGCCAATCAGCTGATAATATTTGAATGGGTTAACTCTTTTTGCGCAAGCGTGTGCCGGGCGGGCTCCTGTTCTACGTGGGATGACAGTTGGGCTATGTGCGTAAAGCAGAAGTTGCATGTCCATGAGAGTGTACATACTTCTACACACACACAATTTATTTACGCCCGGCGGCCGAGCCGAAAGGGCTACTAACGCTAGTCTAGCTTTACACTTCCTATGCTACGTCTTGGTCT
>NW_006912751.1:0-1935 GCF_000523435.1 Bipolaris zeicola 26-R-13 | reverse complement strand
GACTAGTAAAGTCTAGGTGCACGAGGTAGCTTCTAGGTTCTGTGGCTGTCGTCTAAGCGTCGTTCGGGCGGTGCGTAGAGAATCCGGGTGCTTGAGATAGTACCCGGGTTCTGCGAGTAGGCCGAGATTCCATCAAGGAGCTATCNAAAGGGCGTTCAGCCCGTTACAGCACTCTCGATGGTGGAATACGTTAGTTATATTATAATAAATAGTTATAATAACCATTCTATATTTAAAAGTAAGCCCTTTAGAAAGAAGAAACTTATAAATTATCTTTAGTAAAGAAAGTATTATAAGCTTGTAAAAATTATATATAAATTATAAAAACTATTATTAGTAACTAATTATAGCTTTAGTTAAAATAGAATATATACTAAGATAGAAGTATAAATTCACTAATCATACGTAAAGTTAAGATGTTGCCTAGGATTAAGTTATAGAATTTTTAGAAGACCTAAAGGTATATCAGTAGTAGTAAGTAAGAGATTAATTATAATGAAAAGGTAGAGACGTAATATATATCTAATCGTAATAGAATAACTACTATAGCGGAACACTAGTAGCGCTTTCTACTAGAATAACGCTAACATCTATCGCACTACTTAGATATTCTTAGTATAGACACTTAAGCTCTTTAGATTATTATATATTTAATATCTCTCGCGTAAATTCTCTACTAACTTTATAAAACCGCATCTTAGTACTTATATCCTTAACACTCTCATCTTAACCTACCTTAGCGTGTATTTAAAGTATAGTATATCTACCTAAACGCTCGCTAACCTATAGAGTACTATAGAAAGCTTATATTCTAAGAACAATAATGCGCTTAATAAGGTGGCTGCGTTGCGGTAGTTATCTATGCTTCGTTGAGTATAACTACTAAGCAAAGACCGGCATTCGTGCTGTATAGAAGAGGCCTAGCCGTAATATAACAGCGTTAGTATTTAGCAAGCCTACATAGCTCACGTAACAATCAGCGGGCATGTGATATACCTATCGGCCGCGCCGCTAGCTTACAAAAGCGTACGGTACATCCCTAATCCGACTTAGGATTGGGAGCCGTGTCAAGACCCGTCAACCTAGCCAACGCGTTTCTAGAGCTATCTTGCATATTTCGAGACGCGGTCTAGGTACAATATCAAACTATACGGACTTTTCCTTTCAACGAAGTTAAATACGGGCCGACAATACCTAACCTCTACAAACACCTAACTTAACAAACACCAATGAACTATGAAAAGTAAGACATCCCACCAAGACTGCACCGCTAGAAATACAATAATCCAATTTGGCTGTCGCCACTCCGCAAAGAACTGTCTATATCCCACCCAAATAAGCCCATGCACTCCCGCTAGCACTAGCTTCCCTCCAATAGACACTCCAACCACGATCTGGCGCACTAAACGCGGAATGCGGGCCGCATCATATACGATCGATATCAGATACCCAGCCCAGAGGCTGAATGAGAGAACAAGGAAAAGAGAGGCGAAGTAGGGGAGTGTAGGGACTGTGTCAAGCGGTACCTAGAAAGATATTAGATCTAAGCGCCAGTGCAAGCTAGTTATTCAGCTTACCTTAGGCGCGGCTGTCCCGCTACGAGTCGCCCACACGGTAGCTGTAATAGCAGTCCCTGGGAATACTATTATACAGAGCACATCTAGGGTTGTTTGGCTTCTAAATTCTGCTCCGAGATGTGCTAACACCCTCTGGGAAGGCGCATACTGCGTCGCGGAGTCGTAGGAGGGCAGGAGCGGTGTTCTTGACATTGAAAATAGCAGTTTATGGGGATTGATAGAAGTGTGATTAGTATTGGTAGGGAGGTGAAGTTGAGAGAAACGATATCCGTGCCAAGGCTTAGCTTATTAAGCTAAGTCAGCTGCGCTGACACTCGCCGCAGGCGAGTGCCGACGCTCAATACGATATTACCATCAA
>NW_006912750.1:0-1941 GCF_000523435.1 Bipolaris zeicola 26-R-13 | reverse complement strand
TTGAGACATAATGTGATGTAGTGTCGACGTTGACGCGCTGGTGGGGCGCGACCGATTCGCTTGGGCAACCGATTCGCTTGTGAACCACGTTACTTGATATAACAATATATATATCACATCGTAGATGATCTAGACTACTGTATTTAGAATACCTTTCATATTCCATCTACCTACAGTTATTGCTAAGGCCCTTATAAATCAAATCGCTGGAGTTCTGCCCCATCCTTATCAACGACTATAACACTTCCCTTAAAATTACCACGGACAATGCTTTTATCGTACGAGATGGCCTGCATGAATTCGTCCCGCTTCGAGTGCCCAATTGAGCTCGTGACAATCCATTGGAATGAAAGTGTATCTGGAGAATCGTTGTCGCCTTCGACACACGCCTGGTAGGTCGCTCCTTTTTCGAATTCGAGTACGTGTCCGTTATTGCTCAGAGGGCATGGATAGTTGGCAGAAAGCTCTGCCCCTGTAGAGCTGTTCTGGACGTAGCAACCGTCAACTTGGCGCGATGTTGTCCCTTTAGCAAAGACGATCGTGGAATACACTGATATTGTGTGTGTTTGTCCCAAATTAAGTCCGCCAGAGCAGCCAATTCCGTTTGGTTTTCCAGGTGGTTTCTGCCCTACTTTCACTGGCACCCTCTTGCATGTGCAGTCTTGAAACACCATGTCACTGTTTTCTGTAGGTATACAAAAAACGGCAGTTTCATCCCTGGGGTCGCATTTTCGATCGTAGTTTCCGATGTAGTTTTCGTTCCGGTTTGGGTATGTCCTAACACAACTAGCCCTAAAGCTATATGGCGTCGTGCACTGGCAAGTTCTGGTTGCCCATGATATACGGTTGAAAACAGAGTGAGAATCCATCTCCTGGCACACATTGACGTCGATTGCACTCGCAAAATCGGTGTTGATGATTTGTTGATAGGAGGTCTTTGCGACCAGAAAAACAGTAAACAACAATTGTTTTGGGGATAACATAATAACTAGTGTCTGCGAGAAATGAGTAACTTGGTTCGAATAGCGAAGCTGTAATGAGCATCCAGCTGCCCCGGCCATCAGATTAAATAGGGCTTGTTATCCGATAAACGGTAATGGCGAGCCCGGGCCCGTGTCGAATTCGTGGCAACATTCTCACAAGGTTCCGCTGCCATTTTAAACCATTGTATCCATGTCGCCAACATGTAATTGTCGGTGACGTCGTATGGATGACATGTCACAGATATGGATGTAAATTTAAGTTCATGTCTCGGTGAATCTGCGCTCCAATATCCCGTCTCCTCCTTCTTAGTCACCACGAAATGTTCAGAAACAACAGCGAAGGATATGAAAATGGCTGCAGCGATGTCTAATTACAAGACAAACTATGACTTGCAAGCTGTATTAGGGGAAGTAAGTGCACGACCTGCTTTGATCAATGTTCTATAGGACAGACTCTCTGCAGAAAGAAGCATTATTTCCGTAGTATGACAATACGTCTGCTTCTTCAAATAATCAGCTGACGTTTATACTTTTACTTAAGGACTGTGCTTATCTGAATTAAGATTATGGTTCAAGCTTACTTAGACTACATCTTAAAGCGTAGTAGTCTATCCTATATTCTTACGTGGGATTACTGTTAGAGCCTAGTGTTACGATCCAAGGCAAGCTGCTTACAAGTAATCAGCTTGGAGGATCTAAAGAGACGGACTGCGCCGTAATCCTTTATCTACGCCGTAGTTACGTAACTAATTATATAATCATATATAATTACTTTATCTTCTTAGTATATAGTCTAGGTATCAAGCCCTTGTAGCTTAATATATTTAACTTAAGTTTTAAGTATAGTTATCTAGTTAACATAATAACTAGCCCCACCATCTCATGCGCGCTACCACCTCATGCGCGCGCGGCCTCACGAAAACCACTTCAAAAACGAGGCTGTAGAGCCACACCAAAT
>NW_006912749.1:0-1943 GCF_000523435.1 Bipolaris zeicola 26-R-13 | reverse complement strand
CGTAAATCGATTTCTCGCGACGTGTTACCCCTATATCCGATAGAAAATTGACGAGTTTCGATGAAAAATTTCTGCTTAAAAGTTGGTGTGTGTTTGTTTGTATATATAGAGNTAAAATACACCTATTCTAGAAAAACTCGAAGTTGGTGTTTGTGCGTGAGGAGAATACAGTCCTTGAACGGCAGCCTGCTGTGCTTTTGCATTTCCTTTAAGTTCTTGAGGATTGGTACAAATGTTGCGGGAATGATACCGGGGAACTCTAGAAGAAGTCCACGAGTACTTTTGCAGCTCAAGGAAATTGCCAAAGCTACCTGTGTCTGGTCAACGGCTACCAGTTTTAAAGTAATGGTGCAACGATAATCTTCCTTGGTAAGGCTCCGGTCGTGCTTTGTGTCTGTATATCTTCTGCTGACAGTAAAGAACAAGTGCTGAACTTGACCATCGCGAACCGAGATAAATGAGAGAAGGATACCTTCACCAAGTCTTTTTGAGTCTTGCCACCATTTTTGTCTCTCTTTCGCTGATTTTCTGCGTAGCTGTGGAAGTTATTTGAATGATATACTTATTTCGAGACCATGACGACGGTCGAATGAGATATAGCTGATGTATGCATCCGGGTAGTGGAAAGCCCGAAAATCTCCAAGACTGAGCTTTGGATTGTTGATACAAGCCGGATCGTTTTGTATAGTGTGCAAGAACAATCTTAGAGCCGTTTTCAGTTCTCCGAAAGTATCGTGACGAAGAAGATGAAAGAATGTGTCAATATGTCTCTCAACCTTGTCTTGAAGGAAGTGAGGCTGGTCGAGATTGGTCGATGGCAAAAAGTCGATTGCATCGCTCATGATTTCCTCAGAAGTTGGAAAGATCTTGATATTAACAATATCAGGCTTGTCGTTGTCGTGACGATCTTGTGGCATTACCAGATTGCGAGGATATGTCGACTTGGTGACCGTTTCTGCATGCACATTATTTTCTTCTTGCGCAAGGAGTCCATTTGTTCGTGCGACAACAGCTCGTATCTCATTGATCCGACCTAGCGTGATCGGCATGATCAAATCCCGGGTATCTCCAACGATTACTTTAGTCGCTTCTTCCATCAAATCGAGTAAAGACGTGATGTTTTCGTTGAATCGAGCGCGAGGCTCTCTTCTAACAAGTTCTCGAAGTGCAACTGGCATGGTCTGCAAAGTATTCTGAATCATTTTTGAAGAGTTGGCGGATGTGAGGTGGGACTCTACGAGTGTTTGAGAAAGATGTTGGAAGAAAGGAATAGCGCGGTTTCCATTTGTGCCACTCACGAAATTGTAGAGTGCTCCGACAGAGGTATCAACGGAGAGGCAGTCCAAGAAAGCCCGATGAGTGATGACAGAGAGAAACGAACACACGATAAGAACGAGTTCCTGCTCTTTTCCTGGGCTTGATTGCAGCTCCAGCAAGGCCTTGATATGTTCCCGGCCTCGATAGTCGTCGCTGTCCAAATCGCGTGGCAACATTTGCTGCCATTCTAGATTGTCGCCACTCAAGATGGCAAGGCCACTACTCCAAAGCTGTTCCATTGTTCTCTTATCGTTTCTAATAGGTGTAACTTTGATGAGTCGGCGCCATGCATTGTAATCCACTCTAGCTTGTTGTTGCTCAGGAGTCTCCTCAGGTTGGCGTGATCGTCCTTTAGAATTATGTGTCTTATTTCCATTTGTGGAAGGCAGATCATGGGAGAATTTGCATGCTGAGCCATACTTGCAACAGCTGTTCTTGAAGTAGCGGGACGGCCTGGGGATCTTCGGCTGAGCAGATTCACATGATGCTTGACTAGGCTCAAGTCCAGGCACGTAATACCTAACAGTGGCCAGACCCAGAAGTGGCCACCCCAACTATTCCGCCAACACCAACTATTTTTGACTTTTGAAGCTGCCCACTACCACCACAGCGCGCTCAATATAGCT
>NW_006912748.1:0-1972 GCF_000523435.1 Bipolaris zeicola 26-R-13 | reverse complement strand
TTTTCTTTCTAGTTAGTGTTACTCCGCCGCTACCGTCTGTTCCTCCGCGACGGATATTAGACTGGTTAGTATGAAACATAATCACGGTAAACTCTAGCGGTAGCTCCCTAAGCGCAGTCCCTTATAACTGCTAAGGGCTGAGAAATCTGTTAAACGATTATACATTCACCTGTCGTACAGAAGAAGAAAGATAAAGTAGAGGAACTACTATACAAGATACCCTCCTCTTATATGCTCTATTTGCTCGCTAAATCGTACGCCTAGCTTCGATACACATGATTTCTTAGTACGGTCTGATCGTGCGCTTAGCTCTTGTTCACACGACCTTTGGTAAAAGGTAGGGTGTAGCCCATTATAACTACCATGACAGCTCGCTATGTAACTATTTATTACACGGGGTCTACGCGAGGTAGGGGTATACTTGCCTAATCTCGGTCCGGGTTAGGGCGAGATAGTAATAAAGTAAACCGTGCAGAGTTGTCTGGCGATTCGTAGTGGAAAAGTGTTATCGGAGTTAATCAAAGGTTTTGACAATCCCCTTCTATTGTAAATAGAATAACTAAGAATTAATCTGTGTAAGAGAAGAACTTATTGTCAGGCGCTGGGCTGACTATGTATACTATCCTGTGCAGAGCATCAGCAGAACGCTGATCACTCGTACCTTTTTGGTTGTTGTGGCCCAGTGGCACAGGGCTGAGCTTCTAACGAGTGTAATAATAAAATCCAACCCTTTCTTATACCCATTGCTTCCGGGCCTGGCATTAGGCATTCCTCCTGGAGTCACTGACTCCAAGCCCTTCCTGTGAGGCCATGCCCTCAAATTGACAGGGTGGCATTACTAATGCTATGGTCTTGGCGTGATGTAAATCACGTGATCGCCACCCCGCGGTGATTGTAAGGGGCTCGACTCCGTAGAGTAGTCTTAAGCTCGGAAGCACGATCGGACTGGCCAAAGAACAAGATTGTATTGGATAGAGCTAGAATCTGGGCTACGTAGCTATATATATATACATGCAGGGACAGGGAGTTGCCTAAGCAACTATCAGACCAATCGGAATAGGCAGGCGGAAACGAGGTCGAAGACGAGCAGAAGGGCGAAGGACGTTCAGCCCGTTACAGTGATCATTACCCTTTGACGTGGCGCCCAATGGTCCTCTACCTGCGGCCTTCGTCTTGGAGAGATCCTTCGTTGTTACTCGTAACACTATTCTAATAGTTAGTACATAGTCTCATCTGTTGTATTAACTATAGTTACCATAGTAGTGTATGTTAGGGTATGCAAGTGTCGCAGGCTGCCTTGATGCATTGAGAGATTACGTCAGGAGTGTTGTTGGGGCTCGGGTTTGGTATCCCAATCTGCTCACACCAGCCAATGCAAGGACCTAATTTTGTATTGAAATTTGGGTTACAAGCTGCAAAGGTGGCTGGTATTATTATTGTAAGGACCAGAAAGGGATTCATGTTAAAAGCAGATCTTGTTCGTTTGCGTTAAAAATTAAGTCTTTAAATGCTGTTAACAAAAGTATTAGTTATCGTAGGGTATGCAGAGTTATTAAATACTTGTAAATACCCTGTCTTCCGCAGGTTATAAGGGTTGCATAAAGGTGGCACACACTACTATTAGTGCTTATGCACATTTACGTGTAGTCTTATCTATACTTATTAACTTATACAGACGACGTCAGGCATATAAGCAGCTAGCGCATAGGCTACTCAGCACTAACGTGTTCCGGTAGTAAGCTACACATCCTATCAAACCTAACGTGACTCTGTCCACGCCAATAGCCATGACATGACAACGACCTTCTAAATCAACTTCCAGTGAAGGTAACTGAGCCAGTGGTACGATATGGGGCTATGCTTAGGGAGCTATCGCCAGAGTTTACCGTGATTATGTTTCATACTAACCAGTCTAATATCCGTCGCGGAGGAACAGACGGTAGCGGCGGAGTAACACTAACTAGAAAGAAAA
>NW_006912747.1:0-1983 GCF_000523435.1 Bipolaris zeicola 26-R-13 | reverse complement strand
TCGCCAGACAACTTTCACGGAACACTAGCGTAAAGCTCACCGGCCTTAGTGTGGGACCCGGCAAGAGAAGTATAGATCCAAACCCCGTGTAACATTTAGGCAGCTACAGCCCTTAACTATGTTTTGTTTTAGTGCTAGCGCGTTAATATTATAATATTAACACCAAACTTTTTTGCAGCTGCGCGATATGAAAGTTGACCTTCTGCATCTTGCGAATTGATTACCGCAATCGCTTTTACAAGAGCTGTTATAGTGGTGGAGTTATCACGTGTTGAAAATAACGGATGGATATTTTGATGGGGTAGATGGTGTTGCATTGGCTGAACTGTTGCACGCACTGACCACACGCAGTAGGTCCCTGCATCCACTAATCATCTAGCCGGCAGCAACTCATCGAAGCACGTGGACGACGCACCCCACTCCTGGGTGGCACTTTACATGTTCGCAGTCTGGCTACACAGACGCGAAGATTAGCTTTAATTAGCTAAGGCTTATATTTAAGCCCTAAACTAAGCGTTAAGCAGCTGGCAAACCCTGAATTCTAATCTGCGATAGTTTTGGGACGCATGAGTCGCTTAAGATCTTTAGATTTTGCTTTAAGAGTAATATTACCGTGTCGCATACCGTCGCATACTTCTCACAAGCTCTAGCCGTGTGACGTTGGGGCGTTTGGCCCATTGAAGACTGCATATCGTGAACAGGTCGAGAAGCTGTACCGTGGAGGCGCTAATACAGTCGGTAAGCAGCACTTTATATCTCTCTATAGCTGTGCACGCGAGCAGGCGCTTACTGCTCGAAACATTTGGGCTGGCTGGTCTAAGACAGGTTTGTATCCGTTCAGACCACACAAAATACTTAAGAACATCCAGAAGCTACTGGCCGAGCTACGTCTTCCTTAGAAAAATAGGCCCACCGACGACGAAATACTCTAAACCCTAGTGACATCAGATGCGCTTACCGTACTGCGCAACCAAATCGACCTAGGCGCTAATAAGCTTAACGACTTAACTAGACGTCGTTTACAGAAGCTAAACAATGCCGCACAAAAGTCCTTTACTAAGTACGCTCTTCTCCTAGATAAAAACCGGCTACTATTTAAGCAAAACAACGAAAGCAACTGCCGAAAGTCGGCCCAGTCTACTAAAGTTAGTAAGGCAAAGGTGATAAGCTATAGTAACATATTAGAGGCTCAGGCGAAGCGCGATGCTAAGAAGGCAACCATACAGAAAGGGAAACGTAGTGCGAAGCGCAAAGGACGTCCACCTAAAGAAGGACAAGCAAAGAAGACGCGAAAGAGCGAGGTAGAAGTTGCTAAGAATAAGATTAATACAATAGGTTTAATGTGTTATTATACCATCCTCGCGTTCTAGAATAATAAAATTAGTGCTCAAGTTACAGGCTGGACTATAGCTGTGTGACTATATTTAACTATTAGCTAGCTATATCAGAGAATATATACGCTCATTTCCTCGAGAACTACTCGCTAGCATCGCGCTTTCCTGCGTATCAATGATGGTAGTGAAATTCGGCTCGATCCAGGCTAAAGAAGCGTGCAGACTAAGCTTAGAACGACTGCGTACTTAGCTTCAGGCGTTGCCGCACCTCCCCTAACGGACTCAAGACTGCTAAAGGACAAATTGTAGGAACTAGTAGCGAGCGGCTAGGGCGACTAGGGGACAGCCCTGCTAGCACTTCGCAGCACCGCTGGCGGGGCACGATCTACTGCACGGACTTAGTGCAAGAGGTGCAAAGTGTTAGAGAGATCTATGCCAAGTAATATCCAAGCGGTACACAAGGCTATGCAGGCGACGATTACATAACAATACCACCGCATCCGCTTTCGTCGCTATCGCACGTCGCTTATACCTCCCTCTGTAGAGGAGATCAGTGTAACGGGCTGAACGCCCTTTGCCTCCCATACTCGCCTACGACTTCGTTTACTCCACCTACCCCGCCTAATAGTTACCCCAGCAACCAGCATTG
>NW_006912746.1:0-1985 GCF_000523435.1 Bipolaris zeicola 26-R-13 | reverse complement strand
GTTGAGTCATTACGTGTTATAGTGTTGACGTTAACGCGTCGGAGCAAAGTGGCCGACTCGCTTGGGTGGCCGACTCGCTTGTGAACCACGTTATAAAGAACTATAGTTAGATAGAGATAAGCTATTTACGTTCTTATACTAGATAACGTTCTTAGCGAATTGAGGTATAAAAAAGAAGCTTTTAATTAGTTTTTAGTCCAAAATAGACGGCTAGATAGAATAAATAAATTAAACATTAGAGTAGTACTTAAGGATGTACATTGATAAGTTATAGAATAACTAGGTTAAGTGCTTACTATTAGCATAACTAGCTTATAATAGCACGAAATCCATAACGATAAGGTAGTTACTATACTATATAAACTATAGATACGAGATAGTAGCTTATAAAAATCTAAAAGATATTAAAAGTATCGCTAATAGTATATATAAGAAGGTACGCCTATTATAAGAATTATATAAAGAACTAAGTAAGTAAATTACTTAAAGGAATCATATAACATTTAAAGTAGCCAATAAGCTAAGAATTCAGAGACCAATCTTTTAAGAGAGAGATAAAGTTTTCTAATTAAGATAAAACCTGCAAACTAAGCGACTATATAGAAAATTAGATAATCTCTAAGTAGAACTATTTAAAATCCTAGAGAAAATAGAATCTATAAACTATAAAATATAACTACTAACAGGTATAAGAGTATACTCTATATTTTATAAAATACTTTTAAAACTAGGACTCTAGAACGCTAAACTAGTAGAAGATATTAAATTTAAGAACGATAAGTATACAGTTAAGTTGATTAGAACCTATAGAAAATTAGTTATTAGTAGAAATACTTAGTTAAGTAGCAAGGATAGCCTAATAGCTAGAATACTTAGGAACTAGAAGAAAACTTGATAAACTATAAGGAACTAATATAAGCGTGTTATAGATAGTATCTAGAGAAGAGAGGACTAGATCTTTAAGAGAAAGAAAGTAATCTAAAGATAAAAGATTAGAGAAATCAGCCTATGACTAGCCTAAATTAGTTAATAGTCTAGATAGTGATGGTTCGATAGTAGAAGCACCTATATTAGGGGCAGAGCTCCTTTTAGACTACTCTTTCGCACGATCTTATAGACTTAGAATAGCGTAATTATAGTTAGCGTAGGACTACTTGAGAGCCTTAGTCTTAGTAACTTCTAACTAAAGACGCGTAGCCTTGGCTTTAGCGCGCAGAAGAGCCAACTACTTTTAGCGCTTATCTGTCTTAATCTTTTTCTACTCTCTCTTAGAAATAAATAGACTATACTCTGCTTTTACGGAGATATAACTAGCGTAACGACTAGTTATAGTATATATAAAATAATAAAGATTCTTCTCCCTATAGCGCTTATAATAAAAAGTTATTTTGTTCTCTTACTAGTAAATATAGTTAGTATAAGCCTGATGCTATTTAGTTAAATTCTAGAGACGGACGCGATAAGTAGAAGACATCTTAGGTATAGTTAGGAAGATATAAAGAAAGGGACAGCTATAATAAGTAGATGGGCTCTAACCTTAAACGCGGCCGACGCTTTAATACGCAGTATAGAAAAATAATAATCTAGAGTATTAAGACGATAGCTCTAAAGAGAGAGGTAATACTATAAGTAATAATAAGAAGGATTCTCTTTCTAGAGATAACGATAAATAGTTAGGAAACTACTAGGGATTCTAATAGGTAGAATAATTATCGCGGGGCGAAATTACATGACTTAGTATCCTGCTAAGGCATGGCCTCTAGGAAACCATTATAGATAGGGAGACTAACGTCCTTCTAAACCTCCCGCCAAGATAGGAAGCTAGAGATAATAGAACTAGAAGTAACGAGGATAAAATAATAGATAGATTTTATTATTATTCTCGTTAGTTATAACGTGTTTCATAAGCGAGCTGATCACCCAAGCGAGCTGATCGCTCCCCACCAACGCGTCAACGTTAACACTACAACGCGTGATGCCTCAAC
>NW_006912745.1:0-1987 GCF_000523435.1 Bipolaris zeicola 26-R-13 | reverse complement strand
ACGACCTTGTCCCAAACGGCGTGTATAATGCGTACGGCCCAACTGAAAATACAGTCCTTAGTACTATATACAATGTTAGAGAAGACGACAAGTTTAATAGTGGTGTTCCAATTGGCCGGGCCATCAGCAACTCGGGGGCCTATATCATGGATCCGCAACAGCAGCTTGTCTCGGCCGGTGTTATGGGTGAGCTTGTCGTTATTGGCGACGGGCTCGCTCGCGGATATACAGATCCGGCGCTAGATCAGGACCGCTTCGTCCAGATCACCATCGATGGTCACTCAGTGCGGGCATACCGGACCGGCGATCGCGTACGCTACCGACCTGCCAACTGTCAGATAGAGTTCTTTGGGCGTATGGATATGCAGATTAAGCTTCGCGGCCACCGGATCGAGCTGGGTGAGGTGGAGCACGCCATGCTTACATACGGTGCCGTTCGCGATGTCGCCGTCGTTGTTCGGGAGCAACAAAGCGAAGAGATAGAAATGGTCGGCTTCGTTACGGCTCGCAGCGACGATTCCACTGGGCAGAACCAGGCCAATGATCAGGTCGAAGTGTGGGAAACCCACTTTGAGGAAAGTACGTATGCGGATATCAAGGCTATCGGCCAGTCTGCTATTGGTCACGACTTCATGGGCTGGACTTCGATGTACGACGGCAATGAGATTAACAAGACTGATATGCAGGAGTGGCTGGATGACACGATGCGCACGCTTCTTGATAGCCAGACACCTGGCCGCGTGCTCGAAATAGGCACGGGAACCGGTATGATCCTGTTCAATCTAGGAGAAGGGCTTCAAAGCTACGTCGGTCTCGACCCTTCCAAGTCGGCAGCCGCATTTGTGAACAACGCAATACAGTCCATTCCATCCCTAGTAGATAGAGCTAAAGTGCATGTTGGCACAGCGACTGATGTAGGACGGTTCGATGAGCTGCACCCTGACCTCGTTATCGTCAATTCAGTTTCACAGTACTTCCCTACGCCAGAGTACTTGAAAGAGGTGGTTGATACCCTTGTTTCAATCCGAGGTGTTAAGCGTCTATTCTTCGGCGATGTACGCTCGTACGCTACAAACAGGCAGTTCCTTGCAGCTCGGGCTCTTCATACACTAGATGCTAAGGCGAACAGATACAATGTTCTGAAAAAGATTGCTGAAATGGAAGAGTGTGAAGAGGAACTACTTATTGACCCTGCCTTCTTCACAGAGTTAACATGCAGACTGCCTTATCGGGTTAAGCACGTCGAGATTCTGCCAAAGAGGATGCAAGCTACTAATGAGCTCAGCGCTTATCGCTATGCAGCTGTCATACACGTACGAGACACGGATGAGCCAGCGCAATATGCACACCCGATCAACCAGGATTCTTGGATCGATTTCGTAGCGTCCAGATTGGATCGTCTCTCTCTTCTGCGCCTTCTGCAAAACGCATCAGGCTCTCGACCTATCGCCATCAGCAACATCCCCTACAGCAAGACTATTACAGAGAAACATATTGTCATGTCACTTGACGACATGGACAATGACGTCGGAGCCGATGGGCAGAGGGTGCTCGACGGGCCGGCCTGGATCTCAGCTGTCCGTTCGCGCGCCGAAAGCTGCGCATCACTGTCAGCCACCGATATTGTGCAGCTTGGCGAACAGGCAGGCTTCCGTGTAGAGCTTAGTTGGGCGCGACAATGGTCCCAGAAAGGCGGGCTCGATGCCGTCTTTCACCACTATCCAAGTACCAAAGAAGGAGCCCGTGTCATGATCCAGTTCCCCACTGATTATAAGGGCCGTGTTTCTGCCCGTTTTACTAACAGACCGCTGCGAAAGGTACAGAACCGCCAGCTCGAGACACAGATTCGCGAGCGGCTACAGACCGTGCTCCCGCCTTACATGATCCCGACGCGTATCTGCGTACTGGAGAACATGCCTCTCAACGCCAATGGAAAAGTAGACCGAAAAGAGCTTACTCGCAAGGCTCAAGTCGTATCGCGGCCGGA
>NW_006912744.1:0-1996 GCF_000523435.1 Bipolaris zeicola 26-R-13 | reverse complement strand
AGCCCGTTACAACTGTGTTTTATTTTAGTGCCGGCGCGTTAATATTGTAATATTAACACTAAACCTTTTTACAGCTGCGTGATATAAGAGTTAGCCTTCTGCGGCTTATGAGTTAATTGCCGCAATCGCTTTTACAAGAGCTGTCATAGTGGTGGAGTTATCACGTGTTGAAAATGATGGGTGGATATTTTGATGGGGTAAATGGTGTTGCATTGGCTGAACTGTTGCACGCACTGACCACACGCAGTACACGTTACACCGCAATACCGGCAACGACGGCAATTTAAAATCTATTTTTATGCGCATTACCTGCGCATGTTCCGATCCGTGTGTCGTCGATCGTAAGCTCATTCCGTAACCACTGATCATCACCCTGCAAACATTTCCCCGATACACGGGTTACTTCCCTGCAGCTTCCGTATTCACGGGGTTGTAGGTATTTCCTCCGCCAAGTATAGCGATGTTAGCCTTTGCTAGGGTAACGAAGCTTCGGCAAAGGTTATTGACCACCCCAATAATAAGTAAACGTCACCCCATAAGCAGGGGTATGTATTAATACGGTACTTTTTAATCTCAGCTAGTATAATTTATGTTTTCGTACTCTATACTACGTAGCGCGGTAATTTACTCTCCTCTCTCTTCTCTCTTCTCTTCCTTCCCTTTACTCTCTTCTTTTTACCTACTTTCTCTTTCTTACTATTATTTTAATAAAGAAAGAAAAGAGAGGTAGAAGATAAAAGAAGGAAGTAGAGAGAGTGAAAAAAGAGTAAGAGAAGAGAAATATATTTTCTTTCCTTTTACTTTACGAGCATAAGATACGATAGATTTCCTTAGCCCAAAAAAAAGCAGGGGGGCCCTGCTTATGGGTGACGTTGACTTATTATGGGGTAGTGGTCAATAACGTTTGCGCGAAGCTTCGTGTTCTCGGTCATATGAGCTTACGATGTTGCGGATCATAGCCTAGATGAGCGCCGAGATGGACCACCTTCGTCATTGCAAGGGATCCGCATACGAGACCAAAAGACGTATAAAAAGTGAGACGCAGTACCTCACAACTTGCTAATACAATCTACAACAATATCCAACTTTCGCTTCCAATTCACTTAACGAGCTATCAAACATACCTCAACATGAAGTACGCCACCGCCACAATCGCCGCCGTCACCATGGCTCTCGCATCCGCAAAGGACTGCAACCTGCCCCCCATCTCTGAAGCCGTCGTCCCCGGCGACGTCTTTAAGCTCGTGGCTCTCCCCAAGGTCGCCAATGAGATCGAATGCGAGCCCTTCCAAGCCAAGAACAACGACCTCCTGATCGGCGATAGTTTCCAGAGCGCAAACTGCACTACACGACTCCCCCGTGACCATGCGTCGTTCGTCCTCAACGGTCAGGGTCTCCTCTTCCTCTACACCGGCGACACGCCCGACAACTTCGAAGCCCAGGAGATATTCGTCGACCGCTCTGGCATGGGCCAAGGTAACATACAATACACCACCGGCCTCCCTGCAAATATTGGCCGCAACCAGGAGTTGGGTCCTTTCAAGATTACCGAGACTAGCGACCTTGTCTTTGATAACGGCAATGGTGCCGTTACGGCTTTCCAGGCTTGTCCCCCAGCTGACGGTGACAAGTTGACAGGCTGGAAGGTCTGGCTTGCGGGCAATGACAAGCCGGCCGGTAGCGAGGGTTGTGTTGAGCTGAATGCTAGAGCTGTCAAGGAGACGAACCCTGAGGCTTGCGAGTACTCCGTTTACAAAGCTTAGAAAAGTGGTTAGTAATAGATATATATACAATAATAATGCAATAGATTCAAATTGCTATCATAATTTATGTCTTGAAAATTTCCTCTAAATATTAGTAAGTGTAACGGCGCAGGCAAGACTACTCGGATCAGTATCGGNAGTAGTGTCACTCAGAGGCATATGGGAGTGCGTGGGACATCAAACGAGCCTTGATTCGAATAGACACCTATAGGCCTTGTACGAAAGGATATCAA
>NW_006912743.1:0-2000 GCF_000523435.1 Bipolaris zeicola 26-R-13 | reverse complement strand
CCAGAAACGCCTTGCTCCTAGGAACGCTCTGCTCCCAGAAACGCTCTGCTCCCAGAAACGCCTTGCTCCTAGGAACGCTCTGCTCCCAGAAACGCCCTGCTCCTAGGAACGCCCTGCTTCTAGGAACGTTCTGCTCCTAGAAACGCTCTGCTTCTAGGAACGCCCTGCTCCTAGAAACGCCCTGCTCCTAGAAACACCCTGCTCCTAGGAACGTTCTGCTCCCAGAAACGCTCTGCTCCCAGAAACGCTCTGCTCCTAGGAACGCTCTGCTCCCAGAAACGCCTTGCTCCTAGGAACGCTCTGCTCCTAGGAACGCCCTGCTCCTAAGAACGCTCTGCTCCCAGAAACATCCTGTCGCGTTTGAACATGGTCTAACTCTTGGTAAGTTGCCAATTTCCCTACATGATATTACGAACTTGGGTCAATCTGAATCTCAAACGTCTTGATGATCTTAGGAAAGACGATGCAGAGAGGATAGCTAGACTTCCAATGCACATGATATCATCCAATGGAGGCCTTGATGGAGGCTGTCCGGCTGCATATACGGTAAAGTACTCCTGATGATGCGGGCACCTGCAGCCATCACAACTACTTCCAGGACCTATGTCTGTGGCTAACAAGGCCGAATAATGCAAGGTTAGAGATTTTCCATGGCTATGCCTGAAGCTCTCTCTTAGTGTCACTCTGCATGAGCTCCACTATACGGAACTGGTTCATGATGTAGAGCAGATACAAAAGGTGCGAGCCCCCCATATTCAAGACTGCACTAACTCTTGTCACCATGGCACCCTTCTTATCAGTCAGCCTTGCGATTTGCTTTTCAGTTGGACCTATACTAAGCAGCACGCTCACTTACCTCGATATCAGAAATCTATCCAGAGCGGAAGGTCAGGTCTCTGAGTACGATTACCGTTGGGAGAGAATTATAGGAATTATTGTCGGTACTAGTTCAGTAGGCCTAGGTATTACTGGACTCATTGCAACTGCGGCCGAACCCCATCCAGCAGAGATGTACTCCTGGCTTGACGCAATCATTATGTGTAATCTCCAACTTCTTACTAGCAGTAATGTGAGATAGTCTGCCTAGCTTGACAGCTCGTCTCCAACTAAGAGGAGCTTTAGCTCGTTCGAATGCTTCAGATCTTTATCTCTCCCCCCTGGAGCATATGGACGGTATATCTGGTGGCGGTCTTGACTATACTGGAAATTGCTTCCGCTGTTAAGTAGGTGAACTTAATTTGTATCTGAGGTTGTCTAAATACAAGTAGGGACAAAACAAAATCTTCTGCTTACGAGTCAGCACTGCTAACTCGTTTCGCTACTGCATCTCTTTTCTCCTCGGCACTCTCGCACAAGCAATTAGAGATCCACAAGAACTCAGGATCTGACTCCGGAGATCGAGACGAAGAATACATGCGGTTATTACATGCCTTCGTCTTTACAAATGCTGCAGCAGCATCTAGCCAATTTTGTAGTGCGATCTTCACCTCTAGCTTCTCACTTGCTGGTAGAAGCACTTCCACTAAACTACGACAAAGCATTTTCATAGTGAGTCTCTATCAAATTTTGTCTTGTTATCTAATTGTTGCTAGGCATGTACTTTTATACAGCTACTATGTTATCTCCCTTTCTATATTAATCGAATATGGCGTCGAATTATTGTGCCAATAAGTGATTGGATGAGAAGACTGGGCCACTCATTCCCATGCAGATTGGCAGACGAGAGTAACTTTTAAATAGTGCAATGGTAGAAAAAAGATTGCGAGGGAAACTCTATTCAGGGGCTATGTACCGATTCGTACGTCAGTTTGGCTAGAGATACGCTAATTATTATTATTCCATTATATTATTATTCCATTATAGTCCTGTATCAGCCGTTGGCTATGTAAGACTTTGGCCAAAGGCCGTTCTATCTGACTAGTTACAATTTGGTACGTTGTGCTGTATTGCGTGACTATGGTGCTTCGGCCTTTGTCTAGTTAAGCTAGTGCTAGCTTTCT
>NW_006912742.1:0-2012 GCF_000523435.1 Bipolaris zeicola 26-R-13 | reverse complement strand
TATATGAAGTTCGCGATGCCAAGAAAAAGTGTCCGGCTCGGTGGTGTGTCCGGCTCGGTGGTGCTTTACGTTATAGAAAGATGAACAGTATACTCAAGTTAAAGGTGGGCTAAATTTCATACGATTATGCAAACAAGCAGTCCCTTTTTTAACATTGAGCATTAACGTTTAACGCGTTATATAGACTATTTAGTTACTTGTTAATAATATGATGATTGCTTACAGACTCACAACCTTGACTAGCTGCAGCAATTCATAGTCCCACGAATGCTTCTCACCGATGAATATATTCTGTGATGAGGCATACATTAATGTAATATCCTCAATTACAGATCAAGGTCTTCGAATCCGGACAAGCTCGCCGCCATTTCCATATGCGTATTCCGACCCTTCTACCCGGTCATAGTTCGGGACAACGCAGTGATCCAGGATAAAACCTCCGCCACGAGCGACGTCGTTGCTATAACAGTGTAAGTGACTAGGCATGTCTAAGTATCTAATAAGAATACTGACCAATTGGAGTTGTGGTTACCATCGGTCGTCATCACGCAACCACCGATTTGGCACTGCAGATAAGCATCGCAATTGCTCTTACGGGCGACGGTGTTGATGCATGCAACAGCGTCAGAGATCTCATGAACAAAATAGCGTTAGTGAGATTCTTAGGCAGAAGTCCTGGTTACTTGTTACGTACAGGGCAGTCAGTGTTAGGCTGCTCATAGCAGCTGGCACGCTTCTGCAACAAGTTACGAGCTTGCCTGGCTATATTCCCATAGGTTAGCTTGCTTCTAGGCCAAAAGAATCGATCGGACGGCTGGCGTACCTTCCGGTGGGCTGCTGAACTGTCCCGCCTTGAAGGCCTCGACGACCTCTTCGGGTGTCATGTTATCACCATCAGGGTTGGAAACGATGCCTTCAACCCATTCAGAAAAGGATGAAACAGCCTTAGCAGCAGCAACAGCCTGACCAAGGGCCAGCACAGAGGCAATGTAAGGGACAATTTGAACCATAGTGCTGACTGATGCTTTTCAGTGAGGAGACTCAGAGTTCAGTATATCGAGGTAGAGTGATGAAAGCAGGGAGCGATCGTCACTTCTTATATACAGAAGGCTACTCAGTGTGTCATGAGTTTGTGAGACGTAGGAGCCGCCGTAGTCCAACCGGAAAGTGGAACCATAGCGGGTCCATTTAGGCCCGGGTGGCCTTACACGAGTTGACGGCCTTGCGGTAATCCATTTGTATTCTTAGATCCGATTGGAGGGCTATACGAATCGATTGATTAGACTGGAATCCTGAATCCAGGTTCTACACCGAATAATTACTTACCCACCTCATAAGCGATACTCCTGCATTGTGGTACGAACACTGACCTACTATGTCAAAACTCCAAGACCTGTCTGGATCCAGCCGGAGACACTAAGAACATCTGGATGTCAATCTCTTGAGAAGTTGAAAAATAGGAGCATCAAGCGATGGCATTGTCATTCACCAGACTAAATTCGTGCGCGATAACTCTATAGCGCGGACTTCAGGTGTAAAGGTCTCTAACTAATAACTCTCACATTCGCATATACTGTACAAAACACCAAAGCAGCCTAGCTTTAAATGTGTGACTGCGGAACATTGAAAGAATGAAGCCTAGCAGGATTTCTATATTCTGGCCCCCAAAGCTTTGAGCCTCGTCCAACTCAGGCTCTAGAGTGTGGATAGAGCCCGCTTTTCGTTCAAGGTTCTTTAGGCCTGGTTGCCTGATGCGCTCAAAACAAGAGTGCGAAGCCCCGCCTACATGTAAGCACTAGTTATTAATCTGTATCGCATAATGTTAACAGGGAATATATTCATTATATGTCCTTGTTAGCTACGGCCTTTCTAAGCGATGTTTGCGACAGGAAAAATTCAGAGACTCATTAGAACTAGTAACGTGACGGATAAGCCAGTCGGTCAGGCAAGCGAGTCGGTCACCTCACCAACTTTGCGCACCTCTGCGGGCATATATCTCAACAACATAATAG
>NW_006912741.1:0-2012 GCF_000523435.1 Bipolaris zeicola 26-R-13 | reverse complement strand
GGCGATCAGCCCTGATTGGCTGAGATCACAGAATCCGGGTACTCGAGAACACCCGGATTCTGTCCACCACCTGAGATATACCCGTATTCTGACAGATGAAAACTTAATTATACGTCCCATGTTCCCCGGTTACCACTTTTGTGACTCAGGTTCCGAAAGAGAAAATGAGAGATGGATGGATATAGCATTGTCACCAAATGGTACTGGCCGAATAGCCACTGGGGGTACATTCTCCAATGACAAACTCTTGTGCATATGCTTTAGGTATATCACCGACCCTAATCCTATTACAGAAAATACATTGTCGCACTTCATCAAACGATTGGTTGAGAAGGAAGCTCTGATGGATTTGCCGTTCACCCGTGTATCCATTGAACAAAGGCAGTCTGAAGAGGTCTTTTGGGGATGCTGATATTGCTTCTTCAGTAGATCTAGTGTACAGTCGCAAGTCATTTCACAGGCAATCTGACCTCATAATCAATGAACCACAACTCGCTCTGTGAGTTTACATGTGATACTCATTTCTCCAGCTTTGAATATTTCTGCCATTGTCAAGAATGCCTCAAAAAATACCTAGAACTTCTCCTGGAAAAACTGTGATACCTCCCAGGGATGAGTACAATAGTTGAAATCACGAGGAAGAGGTCGGGCTTACATTTCGGAAATGAACAGGCTAATAGGACTTTCACTGCTGACGAGGTCGTCGCGACGTGATAGAATCCTATCAGTGACTATAGCAAGCCCATGTCTATTATGCGAAGATGCCTTCTAGTTACACAATGACGGCGGTAGATGCAGTAGTAAGGTAAAGCTACCGGACTCCGATGAGTTAGGTTCGGGCCGAGCAATATGAACTTACGTAGTATGCAGATGTTGTTGTGCTGATAGAAAGGGTATAAATATCAAAGGGACGGCCACGAAGTACAAGATCATCATCAAGCCGAATCCTCCCAACAGCTCTTCACAGAATTCTCCTAACAGCTTTTCAATCAATCTGTCTAAATTTCATATACTTTCCAATAACAAAGACGTCTTTGTCAACTCCTTAAATTCATAAAAATGAAGTACGTCGTCGCTATAATTGGCCTCATGAGTCTTGGAATCAACGCCATTCCTTTGCAAGGCGACGCAGACCATGCCATGGAACTGGCTGAACGTGGCGAAATGTACGCAAAACGCCACCAGTACAGCCCTTCCGATAGTGAGAACACTAAGGAGAAGCGCCATCAGTACGGCCCTTCCGATAGTGAGTAAAAGCAAAAATAGATCCAATAAACAAGACTTCCAACACTGCTTTTGGTTGTCTATAGGATCGAAACTGAAGGTTGAAGCTCGAACTTCAAGAGATGTCTGGGCCTAGCTACCTAATACTTCTGCCATGCACTCCTTCACTTGCACTATTGCTGTTAGGTCATGGGTCTATTATTCAACATAGATGACATCAACTATGACACCTTGTCGTACTCGACACTCCCAGTACGTGGGGAGCTGCTCGGTGTACTAGACCTTACTGCCAGGCCAAACAGCACAACTGTGGAGTTTGCTTGTCCTAGAGAAGCACAAAATTTAGTAGTAGAAATGAGGTGCCAACGTGTAGCATGTCATGTAGATTTTCTGCAGGTTGAGATGGTACCGAGATTTGGGTTTGAGTTGTTGAGGAGGCAGAAGTGAAAAGTCAAAGGAAGTTATGTGCATTTGGATCATTTTCGTTTTGAGCCTAATATGAAAAAATCTCTGTCCCATGTATCCTCAACATCTAGGTGCTTATTGTCTAAATATCTGGCGCGAAGGATATAAATTGGGCGTGTGCTCGACTGATCGTGCCTCAGTACATGCGCTAAGCGACGTTGTTCTCGTTTTTGGCAGTGATCTACATCCTGTGTGCTAGCGCCAAGCACAGACTATATTAAATCCTCTTGTCCGATTGTAGGTGGGGTTGATCAAGGATAATAGACTGTGATAAATATCTGTGATAATTGTGATAATAAATTAAGTGTATTGATTGCTGTCTG
>NW_006912740.1:0-2020 GCF_000523435.1 Bipolaris zeicola 26-R-13 | reverse complement strand
AAGGGCAGAACCTTTGCCGGAAGACTGATCGCCGCAAACGATGATCTGGGGTAGAGAGACATAATGGTCGGTTTCCTGAGAGCGTAGATGATCTACAGAGTCTAGCAAGTCTAGTTGATCTTTTGAGCTGAGTTCATGCACTACACGGGTGTAAAATTCCCTGATAACCATTATGGATGTAGTTGAAGATCCGGTACGATGCACATTTTATGCGTATACTGGGTAAATTGAAGAAGTGATAAATAGAAGTTTTGGTTTTGGGGCTCAGCCCAACATGGAAAACCATTGAATGTTGAAGATCGAAGTGATAGGTGAAAGCTAACAGTCATCAGATCTACCTTCTGAGTATAGAGCTGAAGCAGAGACCCCGCCTCTCATGGTCAGGTCTGCTACCTTGTTGCATACGACACGCAAACATACTGCTCCCTGGCCTATGGCTAACTTTCCGCATGATTGATCGATGTGCATTAGTTTGGTAAGAGAGCTGTAGGCTGAACGTTAGTCTCAATCTCCTATCTGCTTTACGCAAATCTTTTCTGTGTTAGGCTATGCAGCCCAACCATCGAAACAGCTGATGACAGAGAAGATATGAGTCTACCTGCATTCTGCACATGCATCTAAGTTCCCAGCATCGGTTTATATTTCGATTGAATCTAGGGATCGGGGATCCATTAGTTTTCCCACGAATCGCAAGCTAATTCCGGCATCCACCGATGGCTGTCCGGTGAAGCCATACAATCGCACCGTAAATACTTGAGACCACCTTCTAGCGTTTATGTCGATCCTTTCTCAGCCTCTGCAGATGCATAAGTACTGCTAAGTACTTGATGATATGTCTCTACAAAATTCATGCAATCTTACCTTTCACGTGGTAAAGAGCTTGGTCCTCGTTAGGTCATCCCCTGCGGGTGTGTGCACACAGGCACCTTACATTAACTCCATAGCTGCCTCCCATAGTATTTCATCATGGAAAAGACGCTTATTGTTTCACACGCTAGGAAATTGAAAGCGTAGATATCCTCACCTTTATATCGCGCTACCAAGACGCTTATCAGGTACTAAGATCAGCCTTCGATGTATGTAGTTACTTCACCCGATAATGGGCAAGGGGTAGAACGAGCCACCTTACAGTGATTATCGGAGTAGGAGCAAGTGTGCGCTGTGAGTGGCCGCAACTTGCGTTAGAGCTCAAGTCTGGGGGGAGGGGGAGGGCCGGGGACGGCTGAAGTGCTCGCTTTCTTTCTTTTTCTTTTTCTTTTATGTAGCAGCTCCTGGTTCGTGGTTACTACAGACTTCGGGATTGCATTGACGAGTTGCCCAAATCATACGGTCTGCAGCTTTGGATGAGAACAATTCGGTCGTACTCTGACCGGTGAAGATTGCATTTAGCTAGGTAGGGTGCGGGGAGCGTAAGGATGTGGAAATTAAGTTGCAGCAAGGCCGGATAAAGAGAGTAGCAAATCATTGTTGAATGAGACACGGCAGATTTCCTATACTCTATACTCAAGTGCGGACTGAGTTGTCGTCACAGGCCGTTTTGATCGCTAATGGTAGAGAGCCATTGACTATGTGGCTGTATAACCAGACATAAGGAACCATGAGAAACCCATCCTGAATGCTGACTTGTAACGGAGTCGAAGTGTTTCCTGTACGCCGGGTTGAAGAGCGTCGCATATGCCTTGTCATGCGGGGAAAGCCTTCGTAACAGTCCTAATACGTAACGCAAAATCGTTGCGTACATACTTATCGCACAAAGGACTCCTTTTTGAAACACTGAGATTCTCTTGCAGCGCCGATTATATGTGTACTTCTACGATTGGTCAATATTAGTAGGGTAGTAGCTACTGCGCATGGCAAGCTCGCCCACATCGGTAGATTACGATACATTCGAGCCGTAACTTCCCAAACCGTTATTAAAGTCACTCGCCACACACCAACTTTTAAGCAGAAATTTTTCATCGAAACTCGTCAATTTTCTATCGGATATAGGGGTAACACGTCGCGAGAAATCGATTTACGC
>NW_006912739.1:0-2031 GCF_000523435.1 Bipolaris zeicola 26-R-13 | reverse complement strand
CATTGAGGTGATATTATCGTTGAGGTGATAGGCCCGTGCGGAGCACGGGCAATTTCATTGAAATTCTGCTACAGCAGCCGTTGGGCCCGAGTAATCAACGCTCCGTGACAACTGTTTTTTCCCTTAGCATCCAGGGTAGTTCTCCAACCATCTATAGTTATTTCTAGAGCAAATACCCCTTCTATCATTCCTTATATCACTAGATTATAGAATCTTATTATAGTAGCACTAGTGTAAAGATAGAGGCTACTAGAGTGCGCTTTCTACAAAGGACATCATTCTACTATCATAAAGAACATAGAATATAACGAAATATATATGTTATTGCAGTATATATGTAAAACTAAAACACAAAATATAGGAATAGAGAAAATAGTAATTTAAGAAGTGCCCTTGCTGTTCTTATTGTAAGTTCTCTGTTGTAGAAGAACTTCTTGCTGTTATGGTCGAGATGGTTGAATATCTAACCTTTCCGTTTGTATTATAGAACCCCTGTGCATAGGCACACTAGCAAACATCCTTAAAAATTTTCCCACGATTTGGCTCATTAGGGTACGGGTCTGGTCCCTCATCGCCAAATGGTCCCTTCTTTGGCTTCCGGCATTCATAACAGTCGCGGTCTGGTGAACAAATAACGTGGTTAAATATAACCGTGGTGCCTGGTTTAGGGGGCGATGCTCCTGGACCATTGTTTCTAGTACAAGAGCACCAATGGGCCCCTACGCCCTCGGCAATACAGCTGGCGTCGAGACTACCAATTAGGCAGTCGTTGTCATCTCCTATACACATCGCCTTCCCTCCAAAAGAGCAGAACTTAGTGTAATCCGAAGAAATAACTGGTGGTCTTGTCTGTGCGGTGGCTGATCCCATTAGGGCTAGGAAGAGGAAGATTGGAGTTGAGTAGAACATTGGTAAAAATGTAGTTAATGATTTAGGTGGGACTAGTAGAACTAGATAGCTTGAAACTGTAGGTAGAGATGATCTTAGAATTCAATTTCACGAGAATTGCTTCAACATTTATGTTAATTACTTGTACCAATATCTTGATCTTGGATTATGTTAGTAAGCAAGTAAGGTGGACTAGTTTTGAGTAATACGGCTTAGAACTTTAAATGTTACTCAGCGTCGAGATGGAATTCTCTAATTCCACCAACAAAGTAAGATAATCTGCTCTAACTACTATGACTTCGAACGTTAAATATTACTCAGCGTTAGGATAGCTTTCCCCAGTCTTACCAATCAATAACATCGAATACCTCTGACTAATACGGCTGGAAACGTTCAATGTTACTTAAGGGTAGGGTAGAATTTTACAATTAATCTGGTTCCAAAGACAGATAAGCTCTGACTAATACGGTTGAAAATGTCGAATATTACTCAGAATTAGAATGTAGTTCGATGTCACTGAAGAGAAAACGTCAGCTCTAATAACTTAGACTGGCTAGATTATCTAAATAAGATTTACTAGTTATGATTTTGAGACTAGTGGTAGAGCACTAGTAAAAAAGAGGTATGTAAGCCGTGTCATAGTTTTAGCTCCGCGGGCTACTAGCAAAATCATAATCGAATCTAATTTCGTAGGTCCAATGACTAAAAGTGATGGTACAATATATACTGCAGGTGAAAGAAGCACATTATTATCAACACAATTAGCTCACATCACTCTTACATTCAAATCCTTTTTATTATACAACTACTAAGATGTATTTCATCTACACTCTTTTTGCTTTCGCTACTATGGCCTCTGCGTTTACGCCACAGCCAAACTTATGTTATAAGCAGCCAAAGACTTGTCTTCTCGGATATAGATTTTGCGTTGATAATAGCGGTAATTGCGAACCTCCAATTACAAAGCAAGTTGGAGACCAGACGATTCAATATTGCGATGTATGCAACTACCCAAATGCTCATTGCGATTTTTTCGGAAGCCACGGTTGTTCGTGTGTGAATGGAAAAGAACAGTGCCCAGGATAAGCAGTGTAAGGCCTATTTACGACATTTGAATCTCTAGAATTAACAAACTAATAGAGA
>NW_006912738.1:0-2034 GCF_000523435.1 Bipolaris zeicola 26-R-13 | reverse complement strand
TTTTAGCAGCGTATTCGAAGGCTGTAGTAATCCCTTCGAGCTCTCCATTATAGACTAATTGGTTTTCGCCTATATTAATTCTCTTGGCGTAGATTATCCTGATAGTAGGACACGAACGGACGTAGTCTCTGATCAATATACTTATTCATAATCTCTATCTAACTATTAGTTTCTTTATAGTAGGCGGTAGACAGCTTAACTTTAACGCCTAGGATCCGGCAGAATTCGGACCAGAAACTAGACACAAACTGTGGTCCTTAATCAGAGATAATAGTCTCTAGGGTGTGTCCGAATTAGTACACCCACTAGATAAAGAGTTCAGCCATACCCCTTGCATTAATTGTCTTGTAACAAGGGATAGAGATGGCCTGCTTAGACAGGCGGTTAATCACAACCATAATCTAATCGTATCTAGCCTTGTCCTTAGGGAATTCCTTAAAGTTAATGCAAAGGTATTGCATTGGCCGGTTAGGAATCGGAAGGGGGTAAATTAGCCCTAGGGCTCAGGTCTGTCTCGGATGGGCCTTACGGCAGGCTAGGCAGTTCCGCACGTACCTCTTATAGGTAGCTTCTATACCTTTCTAATAGTACTTCTGAGACAGCAGCTAATAAGTCTTCTTTACACTTAGGTGGGCTGATAAGACCTGATCGTGGGCCTCTTAGATTAGTCGCGTGCACGCGGTGGAGTCTGGCTGCACGCAGAGACGGTTCGAGTAGAGCAATAATCCGTTCTCTATCTAATACTTATTAGGGAAAGTACGGCGCTCGTTCTTAAACGACGTGCAGTTTTGCTGCAGAAGAAGCTCGATTAGCTCGAGGGAGTCTAGGGATATGGCCTCCTAAGTAGGCTTAACTACTAGCAGCGAGATAACCTGCTTAGATAGTTGTTCTATATACGCTTTAGCGAGTTCAGAGTTAATTCAGTTATTAAGTCAGTGCGGTCTTAGGAGGACCCGCGAACAGTTATTAACTTAGGTAGTCCTTAAGTTCTGCATATCCTACTCGCGACAGCTAAGGATATTAGCGCGGGCGTTGTCCTTGCTAGGCGTATATTAGATGCAGAAGTTGAATAAGGCGAGCTGTTCCGCCTATCTTACTTATTAGGCGTTTAGAACCTTAGTAGTTATAAAATATTCTAGCGAGCGGTGGTCAGAGTATACTTAGACTTAGGAGTGAGCCGAGGCTAGTTCGGATCTCTACTTATCAAATACTACCACAATAGCATATAACTCTTTGTCGTGTATCTCCCAGTTTAGCTCCAATCTAGATAGGACCTTACTAAAGAAGGCTACTAGGCACCATGAACCATTCGGTTAGTTCTAAGATAGTACTCTAGCTATAATACCATCAGATACGTCCGTCTCTACCTTAGTATCATACTCTAGGTAGTAGTGATATAAGGTAGGGATTGCTAGCAAGGCTAACTTCAACCTCTTAAAGGCACGGTCGCAATCCGAATCCTATACGAATAACTTCAAAGGGCTCTAGAGTATAATAATTAGCTTAGTAATTTGCAAGTATTCTAGAACGAATTACTAGTAGAATCTAGTGAAGCCTAGGAACGACTTCACACTAGTAACGGTGGTGGGTCGGACCCAGTTGCGGAGGGCTTCTACCTTATCAGGATCTACCTCTAGGCCCTTATTAGTAAGGATGTACCCTAAGTACTTCGTCCGAGTGACATGAAATTTACTCTTCTTAATATTAACTTAGAGTTCTGCTTATCGTAACCTTTCCAGAACCTTACGTACGTGCCGGATGTGTTCTGACTCTGACTTAGAGTAGATGAGGATATCGTCTAGGTAGGCGATGTAGAAGTTGTCTAGGTAATTAATTAATATATCGTTTATATATCACTAATATATTGCTAGGCCGTTATATAACCTAAACGGCAATACCTTTATCTTGTACGTTCCGTATCAGGTGCGGAACATGGTATATGTTACACGGGGTTCGGGTCTATACTTCTCTTGCCGGGTCCCACACTAAGGCCGGTGAGCTTTACGTTAGTGTTCCGTGAGGTTGTCTGGCGAG
>NW_006912737.1:0-2008 GCF_000523435.1 Bipolaris zeicola 26-R-13 | reverse complement strand
AGCACCCAACCCCGTGTAACAAACTATCGCTAGTCAGAAAGTGATATTCTAGTTAGAGTTAGTGGCATTTTGGTCGTTTTCTAATGTAAGGCCACACCTGTGGTAGCATGTTTAATACAGTAGCAGTTGGGGAATTATTACGCTAAGTGGTGGTGTGGCGGTCATTTGCCACATCGAGATTTCGTATCATCACGTGCGTGGCGTTAGCCAAGGGCCGCTAAATCCGTTTGGGAGGGGCGTCCGAAAGCTAGACTACACTTTCGCAGGTGGTAAGCGTCCGCCTGACTATAGAAGCAGAGGTATTTTCCTTCGCAGTCAGATCAATGTCCGGGTCTAGTAAATGAAAAGGAGCCTCTTGTGTGTTATCAGATGGTTCTATTGTCTCCAGGTCCAAGTTCCTCCTCGCAGGTGATGCATGAAATGATTTGAGATTCCTCTACCCAGTTCGGAAACAATGCCTTTGCCGATATTAAACACCCCCAATATTTCCCGGCAAGTGCTCCTTGCGAAG
Source organism: Bipolaris zeicola 26-R-13 (assembly GCF_000523435.1). Lineage (NCBI taxonomy): Eukaryota > Fungi > Ascomycota > Dothideomycetes > Pleosporales > Pleosporaceae > Bipolaris > Bipolaris zeicola. The sequence continues at coordinate 1,497 of NW_006912737.1, read as the reverse complement.
TACTTCCTCCGGTGGGGATCATGGCAAGGCAAGGAATCGAGAGGACAACGGGTTGATCATTCGTGCTGAGGTATTCCCCATGGGAGAGGTCTCCGTCGCCTAACCCTAGAGGTGTCTGAGCTTCGGCAGCTGCTGATGTTTAAAGGTTGTCCCAATACCAGCGCCCCACACTCGGCATCACCCCCACCTGGATAAACAGCAGGCCAACGACATGGGGCAGAACCATGAACATTGTCTAAGCGACCTAAACAGGCAAAACCGCCGTGAACAGCCAGGAAGTCTTCTACTCTTCTTGCTTGCTGCATGTTAATCTAAGGTGGAAGAATGAGGACAATCCGGCTTCAGTTGGATCACCGACCCAAGACCCAAGCTGCTGCACCTGCTCTATAGACTTGACAACGAGAAAATAGCCAATGAATTCGCTCATCCAAGGATAAAGAGAATATATATAAGCCCTTGAGATCCGTCCTCCTCCACCATCCTTTACCACAGAAGAACTTCAATTAACTATTCCGCCTCAGCCTCGCACACAATCAAAATGGTCGTTCTCCTTACTCTTCTTGCTCACATTGTGGCAGCTATGTAAGTACTAAGTCCTTGCACTTGAGTCCGTTTTCAAGCTGATGGTTGTGTACAGGGCTATTCCAGCACCAGTACCTGCGCCCGCGCCACTCCCAGTTCCCCAGCAGACAAAGTAAGTACGCTGGTGCAACACCATTCCAGTGAAGTGTTGGCTTATCATATACAGTCCAGAAGCCTGGTTCCCTGACGTTTGGGGTTGCCGCTGCCACAGTGCGGAGAAGGACCTTCCTCTTGTTCAACCTATCTGCAACAAGTTTGGAGGCACCGACACGACCATCTATCCTCCAGCCAAGCCGGATCCGTTCTTAGGCAGATTAGTTTGGGTAAGCTGTAATTCTTCGATCAGTCTTTATAGTCTATGCTAACATGACCATGTAGTGCCAGAAAATATCCCTCAAGTCGGCCCCAAGGGCGAACAGATTGGCAGATGTGTTCACCGACGCAACATGCCAGGAGGAATTTGGCGCGGGCTTCGTAGCACAGTGTAAGAACCAGGGTTATACACTGTGCTTTGGCGAGGAGGAGTGTTATTAACTCTAATATCAATTTTGGAGGGGGGGGGGGAGCCTAACTGTTCAATGTACCGAGCTAACCTCAAGTAATATGTGTAAGCGTATTAGAAACCACTCCGCTAGGGTAGCCATAATAATAAACATTGTTTGCCTACGTTAACGCAATGGATATGACCATCAACATCTTAATAAGAAGGTGTTAAAGTAGCTTAATTGTAACGGCTAAGGCGCTAATCAGACTAATATCCGAACAGCATCCGAAATAAGCTCTGTTAAACTTAGCAGGAACTAGTAATATAGAATCTACTCTACGGAGGTGCCTCACAAAAGTTCTGTCCCGCCAAGAATAATCTATCCGATGTACGGCCGCCTTAGCCGAGGCTTGTCTCTCCCCTCTATGTAC
>NW_006912736.1:0-2076 GCF_000523435.1 Bipolaris zeicola 26-R-13 | reverse complement strand
TGATAAAAGTCTGTTGTAATAACTTGAAGTTGACGCGCTAGTGTAAAGTGGCCGACTCGCTTGGGTGGCCGACTCGCTTGTGAACCACGTTAGCTTATTTACTACAATACATAAGCATTCTATTATAGCTACTGCGATACTGGTAGGGTAGGTGGGGAATATTGCGAGCAGCGAGATTGAGTTTAGCAGAGCGATGCAGCTACTATGCAACTACTCCCTAGCGGAGCAGGTGCAAGATGTTAGGAGCTACGCAGCACATCCAGTAGTACATAAGTGGGCACATCACTCGCAAGGCAAACGCTTCGCAACAGAGCTAAGTCAACTAGCAGTGGTTGCTGTTAGTCAGGCTGTGCCGGAGAGCGAAACCCAAGACTCCTTCGCCCTACAACGGCGACTTCTTCCACACGCGCAGGCTTACTCTAGCCAGATAGTCAAGAGCGAGACAGTTTGGCGTGGGAGGGCTAAGGGCGATAACGATGGAGACATCCATAGAGAGAAAGAGCAAAAGACTCTTCTCGATACTATGCATCTCCTAGGCCTTCTCTATGCGAAACAAGGCAAGCTAAGCGAAGCAGAGCAAATGTACGAGCGAGCACTGCGAGGAAAAGAGGAGAAATTAGGCCCGAAGCACTTATCAACATTGGCCACGGTACGCAACATTAGTATGCTCTTTAAAGAGCAAGGCAGATTTATAGAGGCTAAGCAGATGTTAAAGCGGGCCCTGGAAAAGTATAAGGTCTTGGAACCTAGGAACTTATTAACATTTAAAACAGTGGCCAACCTAGGCCTTTTATATAAAGAATATAGTAGACTTACAGACGCAGAGCGGATGTACATAGAAGCACTACAAGGATTTAAACAGGTACTAGGATTCAACCACAAAACGACACTACGAACAGCCAACAATCTAGGCATTCTCTACAAGATCCAAGGCAGGCTAGCAGATGCAGAATGGATACTCAAACAGGTGCTAAAGAGAAAGGAAGATGCTCTAGGATCTAAGCACCTATCAACACTCCAAACAATTGATAGCCTTAGTGTCGTCTACATAAACCAAGGCAATTTAACGAAGGCAGAAGAGCTTTACGAAAAGGCGCTTAATAGGAAAGAGAAGGTCTTAGGATCTAAGCATCATTTGGCGTTACAGACTGTCGGCAATCTAGGCAATCTCTATCATTGTCAAGGTAGGCTGGTAGATGCAGAGAAGATGTTAGAGCGCGCGCTGCAAGGGTACAAGGATGCTCTCAGTCACAAGCATCCGTTAACACTAAATACAATTAACAATCTTGACGTTCTCTACAAGGACCAAGGCAAGCTAGCAGAGTCCAAGATACTGTTAGACCAAGCATTGCATTAGAGAAAAGAGGTGTTCGGTTCCAAACACACATCGACAATTGAGATAATCAACAACCTAGGAATTCTATACGTAGAACAAGGCAAGCTAGTAGAGGCAGAGAGGATATACAAGCAGGCGCTACGAGGATATGAAGAGAAACTTGGGCCTAGCCACTACTCAACACTAGGCACGGTCAACAACCTGGGCCTTCTCTACGCGGACCAAGGCAAGCTGGTCGAGGCAGAGCAGATGTACGAGCGGGCGCTGCGAGGATACAAGGCACTTAATAGTATTCGCGTCCAGCGGTATCTGCCAGCACTCAAAACCTTAGAGAACATAGGCGATCTCTATGCGAGGCAAGCAGAGATCGTTAAAGCTCGAGCAGTATACGCAAGAGCTCTTTCTAGCTTAACTAGTGTGTTTAGTCAGTCTAGCGAGAGGTGCATGAGCTTAGCCGCGAAGATAGACGCTTTGCCGCCTGCTAGTCAAGAGAAGGAATCGCAGCCAAGGCTCTTAACAGTAGGAGAGAGGTATAGAATACACCATAACGGAAGAAAGAAGAGCTCTAGGTTGTTAGTATAGAGACTTGTCAAAAAGATATCTTGATAGCGCACTTCTATTTGTTATATATGTTACACGGGGTTCGGATCTATACTTCTCTGTCCTGGTCCGCACTAAGGCAGGCGAGTATTACGCTAGTGTTCCGTGAGAGTTTGTCTGGCGATGCAGTGGAGTGGTGT
>NW_006912735.1:0-2047 GCF_000523435.1 Bipolaris zeicola 26-R-13 | reverse complement strand
TGGTTTAGCGTCCTGTGTCAGCCGGTAGGCTATATAAGACGTGCAGGCTGGGCCTACAAGTATCTACGTAGTTCTATCAATTTGGTGTTGGTGGGGGAGGGGGCTATCTAAATCGAGGTGAGGCTCGTAGCCTAAAGGTTTTTGGATAAATTACTATACTTTCTGAATATACCTAGCGGGTAAAGCTGTGGTCGATCTGTGGAGCTGATAGAGAAGTTCCTTCTACGAAAACTATCTGAATTCAAGGTTTTGCAATACGACTGTACTTCATAAGTATTGAACTTTGATACATTTACCCTATTTGTGTTCTAGCAGCCTCATTCGCAATAGATTTGCCGTTCTGTTGTGCCGAGTGGCTTTCCCCACACTGACGAATGCATGCCGAATCTGCGGGGGTGGCGCCACTTCCGCCCCTACCTAATCATGCGGGCGAACCAAGGCCAGGGAACCGTCTCGGAGGAGCTTCTTGTTTCACTCGGTAATCTTCATTCCGCGCTTATCCGAACCAGAAGCGAAAGTCGTGCGATTTCATCAACTCACCGACTGTGTTGGAAGTTGAGACAAATATGAAACCGCGAGATGGCATATCAAGTAAGAGCTACAAGATCGCAAAAAGGTCACGCGTAAGCAGAGCTGCGATCAGCTCCGACCGTTGTAAGACGCGCAAAACGAAGGTAATGGTTCGGATGAAGGCCTGTTCAGAACATGTTCCTAACTGAAAATCCAGTGCAATAAACCCAGTATGTGAATGTTGGTTCATTCAGACTCAGGAGACAAGTTAATCTTTAGCCGAGATCCCGATGGCCCTTGTGATTACTGCCGTAGCATAGAGGAGATTTGTTCGGTTGACTTGAATAAACGAAACCAGAGGCCGTTCTACTATGTGTCAGAAGAGGAATATCGTCTTCTGTGCGAACTATGTAGCTACTGCTTCCCTGGTGAAGAGCTAACTACATCAAACCTACGAAGACTTGTATCGGAACAGAAAAAAGCGCTATCAAGTAATCAGGCAGACATCTCGACCCCAAACATCACCATTGTTGAGCGGATCCCAACTCATACAAGCAACCCAATCGACCAAAATACCATACTGCCACGGAACCGCACGAAAAACCAGACAGAGCAACAATCTATCCTGTTGCCTGAAATTGTTAATCTCCGTCACGATTTAGGTTGCCTGATGGTTGACGCTCATGGTGAATATCGTAAACTGCTCTGTGATAACCTTGTCGGCCATAGAATCTTATCAAATCAATAGGCTACATAGGAGCCGAATCCGGCATCAGTTCCAACAGTGCCGTGAGGTCATGGATATTAAGAATGGGACCAGAATCCAAAAAGAAGGAAAGGGACAAGATACCTCCGATGTTGAAAGTCCTACCACCTTCCGTCAAATCTCCATTTACAGGTGCAGCTTTATCTAACGGAAGCCTATCCCAGCTTCCATCCCAGGATCTTCTATCCGCATGTGTGGCTTGCTTTTTTGAACAGATCCACAGTTTGTATTGGATATATTCTTCCGAGTCATTCTACACTACACTAAACTTGAAGCGACCTATGCTGGCGACTTTGGACAGTTAAGTGCTCCATGGCTCTGCTCCCTGAACAGCATAGTGGCACTATGCGTGTCATGTGATCCCTCCCACAATGGGCTGTACAACAGTCAACAGGCACATAAATCACTAGATATGGCAAAACACCTTGTGCCGCAGGTTTGCGACAAAGCTGACTCGGACAGTGTGCGAGCATTGATAGTGTTGGTGAGTCCCATGGCTTGAGATTTTTGCGCCAGATTCGGAATGCATAACTGACTGAGTCTGGATACCAGTCTTTGGCCTTCCAGTCGAATGGATTTACGAATTCTGCTTATTTGCACGTTGGACTCGCTGTCCGCATTGCTTTCTCTCTTGGTCTACACGTTAACAAGCAACACACACCAAAAAACACCAACTTCAAGTTTCCTAGAATAGGTGTAATTTTAGCTAAATATATACAAATCTCTTATACAATATCGTTTGCGACTACTCTTAAAGCGTGCATCTAGCGC
>NW_006912734.1:0-2119 GCF_000523435.1 Bipolaris zeicola 26-R-13 | reverse complement strand
ATATTGCCCTTTCTTGGCCCCATCTTGTCTTTCATTTACGTCACTTGCTTACATTTGGCGGAAAGCTCAGGCTCCACCACAGCCCTTATCCCTCCTTCGAAATCGCTCACTGGCGATGAAGACACAATCACATCAGGCCACGATGTTGGACAAGTCTCGAAATAGACCAATCCAACGAGAGGGCTTCTCTAAGCGCCTAGCTACACTTCTACTAGAAGAAGATCATTCAGGTACTGTGAACTTGTATAAAAAGGCTACCACGAATACCATAGAGGTCTTCCAATAGCAGGAACTTCCAATCTCTCTTCTTTATCAACACTAGCACGTACTATTCTTTTCAACTACATAGCCTTTCAAACAGGCTACTACATCATGTACTTCACTCAAGTATCACTTGTCGTGCTCGCTGGAGCAACGATTGCTACTGCTGCACCCCTCGAAGCTCCTAAACATACCCTTTATGGGCGCACAGCGCAATATCACAGCAGTTGCGATAAGCCTGGCCCTGATGGCGGAGAGAACATGAAAGCAAAGGCCCAAAGAGCCTTTACAGACGCATCGCAAATGGCATACCAGACACAGATCCGCCATGACAACAGTGGAAACGCTTTCACAGAGAGCTCTGCGTAAGTAAAATATCAGGAACTACTAGTCAAGAGTCTGGAGTCTGACTTTATGAATAGGTACAGGCATTACTTCGCCGACGCGGACAAGGACCAAGTCAAGCAAATGATGCAGGTCATCTATAACAGCCGCCTTCCAGTGGATGACAACGACGGCGGTCAGGGCTACTTCATCGACATTCGCTGTGGTAACAGTGAGGACCCTCAAACATGCAGTGGATCCACTCTGGCTGGCACGAACGCGAGGCCTGGTCAATCAGTTGTAAGTCAGCCCTTATTAGAGGTATCAAATGTCATACAGATGTTAACGTCGCATTCAAGATGGTTCTCTGCGATCGCTTTTTCCGCAACTCCGAGCCACGCACCAAGAACGACTTCCAAACCAAGAAATTCGATGACAGTCGCAACGGCTGGTGCCAGCCCAACGAAGAATTCCCCTTCTTCGAAATCGCGGGTCTGACAATTTTCCACGAAATGACACATCTGCACACCGTTGGCCAGAGGGCTGGACTCGAAGCCTTCCCCGACCCCGATGGCTACAGCACCTCTGGCACGATCGATGTCTACGAGAAGGGTGGCGACGATGACCGTGCGAAGTACAAGGACATGGATCCCTGGAAAGCGGCCCGGAAGCTCAAGCAGCTTTGGGATGAGTACGATGCGGACAACTCAAAGTACAAGCCCTTGTGGAGCCCGATTCACAACGCAGATAGTTATGCTGCCGCGGCGTTGGAGTTTTCGTATCTGGAACCTTGTAAATGGGATGTCATCTTGCCCAACTCAGTCTGAAAATCTTGTTTGATCACTTCTATTTTAGGGTAGGGTAGATATGAAGTACAGAATTATGGCAAGGGTTAGCAAAATTATAAGTAAAAAAAAATTCTTCTTAATAGATAGCGCATAGCTTTATGATTCTAAAGCTGACATAACGGGAGCAGCATGATGCCAGGATGTAGTAAGTTACTGAGATCACAGTTCTTCGAGGTATCTAGACAACACTGGAAAATGAACTCCCCACCGGTGTTGAGACAAAGGCCACAGTGGCGTAATGGGGTATATTGAAGGTGATCACATGCACGCATTTAGTGACGCAACGCTAGCGGCGCAGCGGAGCTGAGAGACGACGCGCATCAAACTTCAAGTACAGTTGCCGCTACCAGAACCCTGTAAAAGCAAAAGGAGTAAGGCGTTACACGATGCGAGCCTACGAGTCTAATACCTGTTTGCCTCACCGGTCGCGGGAGCTACTGAAGCCGCCGATCCCTTGCCGTACAACCAGCGTCGGGACAGCTATCAGGTGTTTCCCCTAACATTATTACTGGGCTCCACGCCTTCCCGCTGCTCTATTGAGGAAAAGAGGCACCTCTCGCTGCCATAGCAACAAGAACTTCATACTACTATTGTCGCACTCTATGGTGCGTGAGGAAAATGTGAAGAGGATTGATTTTTTATCATCTGCGTCGTCTCATCTGCTTATATAGAGACTATCGGCCAAT
>NW_006912733.1:0-2133 GCF_000523435.1 Bipolaris zeicola 26-R-13 | reverse complement strand
TAGCACTACGTAGTTACCTGTAGGCCTAGCCTACACGTCTTATATAGCCCACCGGCTGACACAGGACGTTAAACTAGAATAATAATAATAATATAGCCATTCAGTATGCTCAGTACCTACGTTAGGTCATTGTCCCAGTTATTTTCTCAAGTTTATCGTCACTTGATATTCCTATTCGATCAATTGTTGCCGGATACCCGATCCCTCTGACAGAGGACCCGTCCAATCACGCTAAGGTTTACATCACTCTTACGTATGCCCAGGCACACTTCAACTCTATACTCTGTCCATGGGTTTTGGGGTAGCAACACTTACATGATCTTTGTGGCATACACCTTAGCAGACTGATGAAGCGCAGGTCGATTGTGAAATTGCCAAAGTTTGTGATTTACATGGATATCCTTCCTCATTAACCATTAGTTATGAAATTACTACTAAGTATATTGTACAGGTCCCGAACACCGGTTATGCTTTCTCTTCGTTGCTAAATTTACATTCTCCAGATCATCCCCATCGCACACTTAATAACGAGCGTCATGCGAACTGGCAGGTGCACCAGGCTGACCAGCGGCATACTGGCTCTGGAGGTTCTTCTCGTGGTCAAGCCTGTTCTTGTGACGGTAGTCCTTGATCTCGTGGAATGCAGCGGTGATTGCGTGAAGAAGCCTGGCATCAGTCAGTAAAAGAGCAGAACAAGAAAGGTTCAAAGAGAAAACTTACGTGCTGATGATGGCCAAGATGAATGTGCCCCAAGGTAGGTTGCAAGAATCATCGCGTCTGTTTGCCGTCTCACCGGTGATGGTGCTCGAGCTATCACCACCGACTAGACGCCTAGGGCTATAGCAGTGCCTGGCGCCAGCGCGGCCGCCATTTGGACGGGTCAGCACTGCGACTGCAATGAACGCTCCAACAAACAGTAGATCGAGAAGAACCCAGAACCATCGTAGCTTCCTTCCTCCGGGGTTGGCAGATTTCTTGATGCATGATAGAAGGACGGTGATAAGCGTGTACAGCACAGCGGCGGCGAGGATGCCTTCAACAGCACCGTATGCGCCGTTGACGCCGCGCCGGGTCTTGATGCTGTTAACCAGGCGGTAGACCTTGTATATGCGCTGGCTGAAGATGCCCAGAGAAATGACGGACGATATGAACTGTAGAAGGCGGGTGAAGCGTAAGATCCAGCGGTACAGCGCCGTCGTCTTCAATCTGTCGGGCACGAAGCGCGTCAAGAGACCGGTTTGCTCGCGTTTGTCTCCGACTGGGTAGTCGGCGGGACCATCAATTGGGCGTTGGTGACGAGCCATTGTGGATTTGGTTGTAAAGTTTTCGAGATAGTGTTATGACAAAGGCAAAAGAAGATATTTGCTTTTTGCTGCTCACTTGTCTTGCTTGAGGAAATGGGCGTCAAGCAAGTGCTCTTTGTATCTCGAGAGATGGGATCGTCGCACAAACAAAGCCTGCCATTGTTTGCTCACCTGATCATCGTCACCGCGGCGTCATCGTCGTCACTCATCACGATTCACTGTGATTTTGACCCTCGCGACGTTGCGAAACACGTGATGACGTCAATAGTACATCAGAACCACTGTCCTTTTGTTTTTTCCATCTTCGTACGATAACACTTCCTAGCCATACACAGGTCAAACAGGGGAGCAAACTGACGCTGGGCATTACATAGGCTAAGATTAACCTTTTGAGCGATCAAGTTTTTTAACTTGGCATGACAGCTCACGGCTTCTCTGTTCTAGAACGTTATTTCATTTCCCATCACTTTGGACGTCATGTTTTTAATTTGGGCGCAAGTCCCTTCTTCTGGATGTGGCTGATCTGATAAGAAGATTAGGATTCAACATAAGGCTGGGTTCACAGCAATGAGGAACGCCAGGCATTGTGCAGATAAATGGGCCGAAACATGGATGTTCATTCACCAAAGATCAGAGTCGTAAAATGAACAATAAAAAAACGTGCAGGATTTCCGGTGCTGATGTTGAGTGTGAAGTTCCAGGGCCCACTTGCCAGCGCGACAGTTCTTGTATAGTGAGTGAGTGAGTGAGTGAGTTGTATTTAACGTCTATATATAAAGCCTCCCTTGGGGCATGTAGACGGGCTATGCCTATGACTTGCCGTACTATG
>NW_006912732.1:0-2141 GCF_000523435.1 Bipolaris zeicola 26-R-13 | reverse complement strand
TTATCAAGACGTGTCGCGGTGTAATAGTGGGCCGCTCGGTGGGGTGGGCCGCTCGGTGGTGAAACACGTTATATCTATATACTAAAAAGTTTAATCTCTATTATATTAAATAACTAGTAATGTACCTTACGGGTTCGCCGGCTATACGAGTTCCCCGGCTATACGAGTTCGCCGGCTACTTTTGCTAAGATCTCACTAAAACTGCTATATTATGACCTAAAATAGCCTACTTCAAACCTATATAGCGCGAAAATATATATAATATTATTCTTAGTCTACTTCTAGTATCTACTTATACGTTTGCGCGTTAAACTCTATTCTATTATACTATCTATATAACGATATTATAGCCTTACTAAGTATTAGACCCGTCCCGGAGCTAGGTCGGAGCAAACATCCGCCGCCCCCTTTAGTAGTTATTATTCTTAAGTCGGATCTGACTCGGATCCGACTAAGGATAGATATTTATTAAGACACCTTCTATAGCTAACTCTATAGACTTTTAATATTCTTTCATATTAGGCCTATAGGTATCTAATTGATTAAGGCTGATTTAATATCTTACGCACTTCTATACGCCTCTAAGTAACACTTCTACTAATACTAATCTAAGCCGTCTTACCTACGCCGTTATTTTATATTAAAAGTCTTATCTTAGCTAGTAATAGCTACTAAATAATATTATAGCTTATTTATCCAAGATTATGCTTAAGCCCTAAGTCTCTCTAGAACTAACCTAGATTTACACTATAAGGTCCTAAAATTACCTAGACAGAATTCTATTAATCTTCTACTAGCTAAAGCCTTTAGGTTTAGAACTTCTATACTCCTCGCGAGGTAGATTACTTTAGTAAAAGTTACGTAGAGTGCGCTAAGGTAGAGACTTAGAGACTACTAATAATCTATTAACCTTAGAGATAACTACTAATAGTTAACCTACTAAAACCTAGTAGTTCTAAGAAACTACTCTAGAAATTAGTCTAACTATAGAACGAAACCGTCTTAGAGAAGAAAGCTAGTAAGTAGCTAGTCTAGAAATTATAAGAGACTTTACTACTATAAGATAAAGATAAAGATAAGTCTAATTTAGTACTAGTATTAACTATAAGAGACCTCTATAGATAGATAGCTAGCCTAGTAGACTAAGTATACTAGCTAACTTAAGAAAACGTCAAGCTTTAGAGGAACGTAGTTCTTACTTCTAAATCTCTACTAATAATAACTAAACTATCTTATAATCAATTACTAAGATATACTTCTACTACTTCTAAGTCTCTATATATTAAACTTAGTAAGGGTACACCTATAATAGAAAACTTAAGTGATAGTATAGACTCTACTTTCTAATGATATTAAGCTTTAATAGCAGATTAACTAAAAATTAACTTGGATTACTAACAGAGTAAGTAAGTAATAATAGTACTAGCATAAGATTATACTACTAATATTATAAAGAGATATCTAAAACTTTAGTATCTATCTAATTTTAATAAGTATTAGTTCTAAAATATAGAGAAAATAATTATAATACTTAAATTACACTTTAGATCTAGTAATAAGCAAATAGAACGTTATAACGTGGTTTATAAGCGGGTAGCTTACCTAAGCAAGTAGCTTACTCCCTACTAGCGCGCTAACCTCGTAATATTATTATAGCTATTTAATATAGTATATTAAAAATCGTAATAAGCTAATTTACTCTTTAGATCTATCGCTATTACTAGTACTATTAATTTCTACTATACAGGTGCGCGCGTTGTACCTAGTATTATTATAACGCCCGTACCGCCTCTCTACTCACACTCTCTTTAACGCGCTCTTACTATTACTATAACTACTATCTGCCTATTTAGCTAATAAGTTCTATATTTCGCTAGTAGTAAGAGTCTCCTCTATCTATACATATCGCCGCTTATAGCTCTTATACTTATCTAATTTATCTAGAGCTACTTAAAGAGTACTTATTTTCTCTATTATAAGCGTTATCTTATATACTATTTACTTAGCCCCCTTAACTACGCGATCTACTTAGTAAGTAAATTAGTAAAAGTGTTACACGGGGTTCGGGTCTATACTTCTCTTGCCGGGTCCCACACTAAGGCCGGTGAGCTTTACGTTAGTGTTCCGTGAGGTTGTCTGGC
>NW_006912731.1:0-2177 GCF_000523435.1 Bipolaris zeicola 26-R-13 | reverse complement strand
CGTGTTACCCCTATATCCGATAGAAAATTGACGAGTTTCGATGAAAAATTTCTGCTTAAAAGTTGGTGTGTGTTGGATTTTGCCTATCCTGTATACAAGTCCGTCACTTCTAACAATTAACGGTGGCTCTTTGATTGCCTTGAACGCAAAACCGGGATTAAACTAGTAAGATTTCATGGATTTTATGTAGGTACTGCTACTGACTAGATACCAGACTCCCATGAGCCGTTATGGAACAACAAACCTGGAATCATGCATCAAGTCAAAATCGACCTAGGGGGTTCTATCCTTGTGGTTGCAACATGCCGACACATAATCTATTGCAGTACCCACCCAGTTTGGCATCGTTTGGTGCACAAGCGATTTCTCGAGCCCCTGATTGTGGAACCGCTTTCCACCACTCATACAGTGCTATAGAAGAATATACAGCCTCTTCGAGGCATCCCATGGCATGAGGTATTTGCGGCTGGCCATTGGATACGTCCCTAGTACATTACCCCAACACGGTATCTTCACCGCCCTATACCAGTTCACCAACTTCCTGGTCATCCCAACCAACTTCCCATCAGTATCCAAATCTTCAGACTAGCCATCCTGCTGTTGGCACATATATTCAAGTTACCCAACTATCCGCTTCCTGGAGCCCACAATCCTTGGTTCTACCCCAACAAATTGCTGCAAACTGCGAGCAATCCCTCCTTGAGTTTCCATATATCCCCCTAGATCAACCAGAAGTCTCTAAGTACTTATTTATGAGCGGCTCCAAAACATACCAATGCCTACAGCAATGTAAAGGTAGTGGCGAACTATGTTCGCGCGCATTTACAAGAAGATCAGACCTTCGCCGACACAAACAAAGTGTCCATCGTTTAGACGTCACGAACGTTTATTGTTGCCCATATCAGAAATGCGAAAAAACTATGGTAAGGAAAGACTCTCTTCTTCGGCACTGCTTGACACATCAGACAAATGGAGAGGGCCGCAACAAGATAATGAGTCTTGCTAAACCGAAAGAAAAAAAATTCCAGCAACAAAGAGGACAAAATTGTGACTTGGTTCAAGAATGAGACTGAGCACGACAGAGACAGGCTTTAGAGCGGTTTTGTTTGCTTAGTACTACACGGAATCGTATAGGCAGAGCCCGTTTACGCGTCTTTTTTGAGTCTTTTATATTTTGTAGAGTTTGGGAGAGAGTAGCTGTGTAATGTACTGAGGCTGACTTTTGTATTATATCACATCTTTTATCTCGCTATTAATTGATTGCCGTCGTGCGTATACTAATTCTGCCTTAAACTTGTCTCTCTTACACTAATCGCGACTAGGAATTACATCTTCGTAACCTTTCAGCTTGTCTTAAACCCATACGGACAAGAAATAGCTTCTGGGGTTTAAAAAATCTAGTACTTTGTTTTTAACATTCTAAATGCGATAATCTGTTTCTAGCCAAGCGTATAACTCTAGTGCGCGCCGTTTTCCGTTAAATACTCATCCCAACGAATTAAAAGCTTGTCACGAGACTTTTTTACACGTTCAAGTGCACATAAGAAAGCAGGGATACATCCAGAAACAAAGCAGCCACTGGGCCCAGAAGATCGTGAGAGCACACCATGGCTTTTCCCAGATAGTAGGCTGCCAGGCGGCATGAACGCTAAAAGTACAGATAAGGAAGATGATGAAGATGAAGATGTAATGAAGGGGATTGAGATCAAACATAATCTTTAGCGGTGGTCATTTAATATCCACCTGTCTCTAATGGGGTCGAATATTCTGGTCAATGTTGTTGTTTTTTCGTCGTCGAACTTATCGGCATCTATTTTCGTGTTCCCAGTAGCTGTAGTGTGTTAGAATAGTTCAAATGATATTTTCGAGTCCCACGGTACCATTGAAGTGCATGCAGTGGATAGCAGGCAAAGGATCGGGAGGTACAAGGCCGCTGCTCGACTTTACGTGTGAATTCTCCTTGTCGTTGCGGATAGCTAATCGTCATTAGCACATGTAAATAATTCGATCATTTCTCTTACCCGCTGCCTTCTTGTCTTTCATATCCTTTCTTAGAGAATAGTTTTATAAATCCATAAAACATCGTATCAACAACTCAAGTTCAGCACCTTTTCACAACTTCGAGTTTTTCAGAATAGGTGTAATTTTAGTCGAATATATACAAAGAAACCCCAAGA
>NW_006912730.1:0-2180 GCF_000523435.1 Bipolaris zeicola 26-R-13 | reverse complement strand
CTTGCACTTAGTGCTGATACTTACGATTCTCTTCCCTTCACTGCTCAATTATGACATACTCATGTTTGGATGCTGTATTGCGGTGAGGAATGGCGTTAAGTGGTGCCAAGTCATTCTGATCATCGTGTATGTCACGTGACTGCGGAGCGGTTATTTGACGAACGCATACGACTCTACATGATCGTCGCAACAAGAACGCGCAACGCTAACGTAAAGCGTGTATTGCGACATCTCATGTTTGCAAATAATCGAACATGGCTTAGCGCAACAACAATGACTCAATTTCCCCTAACAACTATGCATTGGCACACCTCGTGACACCTTATGACTGGTCTATAGCCCCGCAGCATGCATGATAGTACCTAAAGTCACGAATCTAGTGACTTCGAATCCTCAGGCAAGGAGACCATGCGAAAAACATGATCAAAAGCTGGATTGGTGGTATCAGTGAGCCGAGAGATACCCTACAAAATATGGGAAAGGACAAAGCTCTTTCAATGCATCGACCCATTGGATGATAACACAGCATTCGGACGCAGATGAGATCTGAATTGTGTTTCGCATTCCAGTTTATAGCAAGGACAACTGAATGCTTCGCTGTATATTAATTACACAACATACTTAATGGATCGCACACTCATTAAGCGCGCTAAGAATAAGTAGTTAACATACTTTCCTTGTCTCATCACTAAGGCTCATGGAACCTCGCCTACCAGCTAAAAGAGTTAGAACACGAAACATCCTGCCGTTATCGACGACACCACTAGGGTCGTGCTGACTATAGTACATGGTGTCTTTCGAGTCAGACAACAGTAGCCCTTTGAGCCGTGTGTAGGAAGTGTGAGAGATTACACCTAGGGTTTTGCAACTCTCACTCAAAGAATTTATAGCTGGATGGAAAATCTTTTTGAACCAAAGGGCTGGTTTGCCAAGATGAATGTGTGAATTGTAGAACGAATAGTCAGGTAAGATACGAAAGAGACCATGCCCCTTTGTTACAGATAAACAGCAAACTCCCCATTGCCAGAAAGATCCATGATTCAAGAGAAAAAGTGTGACTCGCCACATAGGAGATCCAAAATGACAACGTTACTATGAGCAGACGCCTTGGCAGATTGGATCGGTTACGGTATCGGAACATCAGCTGCACAACCAATACCCATTCTCAGGCTCATCTTCTGTATAGAGAAAATATCATTTAGAGTCATATGTCTATTTCTTTCCTTTCTTCTTATTCTTCTTCCCATATGAAACTTTCGCTGACGAAGACGCCAATGAGTCAGACGTCGACTCACTCATAGGCCCAGCGAAATTCTCATCCTCAAGAGAGTCAGATTCCCGTTCTGATACTGCTTCGTGTTCTGTTGGCAAGATCCGCTCAGCATGAGCTTTGTCATGAGACATGCCAGCTTCTCCTGGTCCATCGTTGGTGACATTTCCGTGAGGTTCTGTGCGAAGAAGGTTCAAAGACAGGTCTGACAAAGAATCTCTAGACCTATGTCGGAGGGGCGGTGTATTCGGTGTATCTATACAAGGCCAAACTTTAGTTTATACTTGCTTTACATATAACATCTGCTGACAACATGGTTTGATTCTTACCTTGTAGCATTTCTACCATGAATCTTTTACATGTCTCTAACCCCTGGACTAGTACGCCCAGTTGCGTTTCCAACTGGCTGCGCTCAGCTCGGCTCCCCTCGGACTCGCCTGCAATATCTGTCACCACATCAGAGGCAAGAGAGGTAACTCTGATCGGCGAAACGATGTCGCTGAGTTTAGCGATGATATCTTTTTCTACAGCTTCAACAGCAATGTCGTCCACGAAGCGTTTAAGGGCGACCTAAGGGAACAACATATATGTTAACATACGGTTTTCAGAAGGGAATTCACTGAAATTTTGTGGTTAACGACATACTTTGTAGTACGCTTGCATGCAGTCCAGCGCCTCGGAGCACGCATACTGATTCAAATCAGGGTTTCTATGCGCTACGAGTGCATCTAGCAACGGCCGGTAGTCCATCTCTACGCATTGAGATTTCCCAGACGGGTGAAGTGAGCTAACGCTGAAGACGTCTTGAATGATGCTGTCAGATATGAGATAGTTCGGATGATGGTCACAGGCATAATCTGGGTACGAGGCAGAGTACCCGGATCCTGTAATTAGCCAATCAGGACGCGCC
>NW_006912729.1:0-2193 GCF_000523435.1 Bipolaris zeicola 26-R-13 | reverse complement strand
GGCTGCGCTGCAGACGCACCACCATTCTGATCATCCGCAACACCACGACGCTTAGCTGTTTTTGATACTAGACTTGATAAAGCTTTTGTTTTGTCTGTATCCCCTCTATTCTGAAGACTTTTTGGTGTTGAAGCAGCACGTTCTTGTTGTTTTTTCAGCCCGGGCAGCCGCAAGTTGCGTAGCCTTTACCTCCCGCTTCTTTGCCTGCGCCTCCCGTGCTAGCTGTCGAGCTTCTTTGGCTTCTGCTGCAAGCTTTCTTTTAGGCAGTAGTAGCAGCTTGAATCTCTTTTTGTTTTTGTTTCGGAGTTTTTCTGCCTTAGCTTCTTGGTGTTTTGCGTGTTCACGAGCTCGAGCTTCTTGTGCTGACCGAAGACCCCACACCGCCGCCAAAATTTGATACTCTTGGTGCTGCTGAAGATCTAGAACTAGATTATGCTTTTTTTCTGTTTTTTCGCGCTCACATCACTGCGTAACTCCTCGTTTTCATGGTGGGGCAGCTCATTTCTGACCTGAAATGAATGGATTGCCTGGTTTAGCTCTTTGGCCACAACTTTTGACGGATGGCCGTAGACTCCCACCACCAGAGGGTCCTCCCATACTGTATCTACCCAATTTTGCACTGAATAGATGGTGCAAGACACAAGCGGAGAGAGCATGGGCAGCTAAATGGAAAGCCGAAGCAAGAGGAAGAGCAGATGAGTAGATACCGCATATTTGAATGGTGGTGTTGTAGACATGTGAAGTCAGAAGAGATAGTATGCGTTCTACTTTTTGTAGCATCCTGGCTAACTTTGAGCTTATTCATAACTATGACATGGTATGGCTTATGGCAAAATTCATATCCACGACAGTGCCTGCCGGATGACGTTTCATTGATGTTTGGGGAAGAATCGGCGTCGCAACAGCCAAAAAGCAGAGCCTAAGGCGACTATGACAATACTTTTGCTGATATTATTTTGTATGCCTGCTACCATTGTCGCTATGCGGCGTTTTAGTGAAGACGAAAAGATGGTTGACTTGAAGCTCCGCGAAGCTGTGTTTTGCTTCAATGGATTAGATGGATCGCCGCCAATCCCATAAATGTCCCTAAAACAGTCAGCCAAAATCTACAAGAAGACTAGGTTGGCGAACTTACTCCCTTTTTCTCAAGAACAAGCTCTGCCGTGCATGCTTGACTTGCTCGCGATCAATTTCGGCATACGCAAGAACGTTCTCCTCGCTCCCTAGCTGAGCAATGATACGACCCCAAGGGTCAATAACAACACTATGACCGTAGCTCGACCTTTGTTCGTTATGCTGTCCGACCTGATCTGGAGCTATGACATATGCTTGACACTCAATCGCCCTTGCTTGCAGAAGTGGGATCCAGTGAAGCTCCCCGGTATTAGGTACAAATGCTGAAGGGTAGATGAGTATCTCAGCTCCCATGCTGACGAGTTTCTGTGCTAGGGACGGAAAACGTAAATCAAAACAAATCATTGCACCTACTCGCCCTATGGGGGTCTCGAAGGGTGAAAGTACGGATCTTCCTGGCTGACAAAAGTCGCCTTCATGAATCTGAGGGCCGTCTGAGAGTTTCATCTCAAGCATGTGCACCTTTTGATACCGATGCAGGACTTCACCAGCCTCATTTATCCATACCAACGTATTCTTTACGCGTGTGTTTTCGGCATCAGTGCAAGGCTCGTGGATGCCAACTGCGACAGGCAGCTTGTATTTTCTCGCTTGTTTTCGCAAACCTTGAACAAAGATTGAATACTCTATAGGCTGGCAAAGCTGCTTGCATCTTGCCCCGTCGGAGCATATGTAGTCGGAAGCTTCAGGAAAAAAGATAGCCTACTTACAGCATTAGAATTTGCGCAACATGATCACCAACGATGACATACCTGGGCGCCTTCACTAGAAGCCTGTTGAATAAGGTCTTCACTTATGTGCAAATTTGCTTCCGCGGAATCGGTAGAGCGAATTTGAGCTATGGCCTATACAAATAGCAGATGTAAGATGATGTGAGTCATCAACAGAATGTCCAATCTCACTTACAATTCGAACCATCTTATTGCCCAGTTTCAGCGATTTGAAGATGTCTGGATGAAAGCACGAATAGGTTAGTGAGTATTGTTTGGAGGGCCCAAACGGTAAAATCAAGTATGCTATGCGTTGGCGATAACCAAGGTTAGTCACAACGTCATCGAT
>NW_006912728.1:0-2197 GCF_000523435.1 Bipolaris zeicola 26-R-13 | reverse complement strand
TAGAGTTGGCGTAAATCGATTTCTCGCGACGTGTTACCCCTATATCCGATAGAAAATTGACGAGTTTCGATGAAAAATTTCTGCTTAAAAGTTGGGGTGTGTCGCAGAACCGGATGAAATCGTCAACCCTGACATCTTCGATCCTCGCACATCGCGTTTCAGATTCCTGCATTCCACCACTAACAAGTGGATCTAGTTGCGGACTAGTAGCAGCAACCGCAGCCGCATGCACGACGACAGGCTTTCCCTCTTGGCCAACGAAGAAGGTGAACTGAGGTGATTGGATAAAGCTGTCGAACTTTAGCTCAACCGGGTCGGCATTAAAAATACAACTCACTCTTCGAAGGTTAGAGCCATTTGTAGATAACAAGTTTTGGAGGACTTGCTGCAGAGTAAAGAACAGAAAAATCAATTCTCGACTTGAATGAACTAGCTATGTGGGAGGCTTGAGAAGAAGACAAGAAGATGCGGGGTTTCACGGCAAGCAGCTACATGCTACGCATTGACCGGCTCTCCAATGTCGAAAAAGCAATTAACAGAGCATCATTGCATTTAGCAATGGCGTCCAACAGTGTTGATCGCCGGGTTTTGCCGCTTGCATCTTGCTGAGAAACCTCGATTTCTGACACATATTGACTCGAAGCCAGAGCTAACACAGTATGCAGGAGCCTCTATTCTTAGATAGCGATGCTAACCTAATGTAGGTATTGCGATAGCTCATATTCGCAAATAGTCGAATACAGATAAGCTCACTGCTTGAGCAGTGAATGAGGCTTCGCGTCAGCGCTCATCTGTCAGTGCATAAGCATGCTAAGAGGATGATCCATTCGCATAAGCCATCTTGAAGAGTGGCTGTAATTTTCTCCTCCCATGCTCCCCTGCTACACATGTATGAAATCGGCCAGTGGTATGTATATAATGGCTAATAGCGGCGATTGCGTTGCAGCAACGGCCGAACCCGGGCCGTATATATGTATGCAATGGCTAATACTGTCATTAGCGTTTGAAGCTTCACTCAAGTAATTAGACAGCGTTCCAAAAGCCCAGTTATCAGAAGATCGCGGATTGACCAATCATATCGATTATTTTGCAGCTGACTTTTGGCGCTAAGCTACATACGAAATGTGGGGTTGCGTGTACAAGTATGAGTGAAGCCGCAATCACTAGTGACAGTACATGCATAATAGCTACTGTGGTGCAAAAGCTGTTGAGACTGGGCTGCAAGACTACATATGTACTGCAACCGCCCCGCGCTGCAACTGAGGCCGAGTGCGATATGGCTGGATCACGACCGTAACCACTTTGAAGAGTAATCACGTCGGCCCACCGGATGGGATGAGCTGTGCCGCATTGGCGCAACTGCTTGCCAGTTAACTGCTATAGTAGCGTAGTTATATGACATTTAGGCATGTTTAATATAACTTTCGACCACACCGTGCATGGCCGTACTCTTGCAGCATCTTGACCGCCTGTTGCACGCCTCGACAGGTAGCTTGCAGCAAGAAGTGTCATGATTCTGGGATCTTGACCACGATTGGACGAACGCGTTTCACCGGTTTGCGGGGATCGAGATAAGCTAATAACTCTATCCTGAATGTTCAGATCCTTGGCCATCTGATCTAAGACGTTTATGCACGTGGCCACCGTTATATACTCTCGGGTGTTAAAAGGTCAACACTTAGCATTCAGCTCCGCTAACCTCAATGGACCGTCAACAGTCTGGACGTATCGTTTCTCTCAGACATTAAACTTGAACACTGTTGCGTGCCACCCCATCTCCGAATAAAAGACTGGAACTACTTAACACAGTTTCAACAAACTCTCATCACGCCTTAAAGTATTCTATCTAAGCATCCATCTAATTGTAATTTCAACACTCATCAATGGACGAGATTGACATAATATCGGGGCGTGAAACCCCAAAAGAAATAGGGCCGCATCTGGACCTTCTCACCGAAAAAATTGCTATCGACTGCGAAATGATGCAGTCCAACATCGGCCAGGTCCTTGGACGCGTTTCTGTCGTCAACTATGACGGCAAAACCATATTTGACAGCTTCATATGCTACCCCGAGCCGGTCAACATCACAAACACTGATGAACGGTTTTCTGGGATTCGCTGGGCCGACATCGATCCGCAGAATGGAGCCAGGTCTTTTTCCGAAGTCCAGGCTCAACTGAGCGAGCTTCTTCGTGA
>NW_006912727.1:0-2162 GCF_000523435.1 Bipolaris zeicola 26-R-13 | reverse complement strand
TGATCAGAGTTAGAGAGGTGCGCAAAGTTGGTGGGGTGGCCCGCTCGCTTGTATGGCCCGCTCGCTTGTAGGTAAAACACGTTAGATTCTTTTATTCCAATCGATTAAAATATGCTGCTTTTCCGTAGTACAATCAACCATCCATCTTTTATTACAGCTACTGTCACACAAAACTATTCAACTTTATTTGTTATTAATTATCGACTGCATCTGATCGAATCAACAGTGTTCCTCCAGTTGTAGGTATGATCCATGTCTTCATTGTTGTCGACCAAAACTTGTAAAGTGGAGAAAAGCTCACATGACAGTATAGAGGCAACCCGTACTGACGAAAGATAGTAATGTGCCATTGGTAATGCTGACATGGATGGATCTTAAGGAACGCAAACGAACTCATTCCCGGGAAGTGATAGAGTAGTGGCGTGCTCTATTCTGATGATCGGTAAAGTTAAGCTATTTATGCATGATCATTGTAGCCTTCAATGCACTTCTTTTGATTACCTTGGATATAGAAAAAATATTACAACGTTCGTTTGTAGAACCATGCCTGTAGCTAACACAATTTCCAGGAAGTATAATTAGCATTAGCTGAATATATCTACCCTGGGATATCATTCGATACTGCAACTCTACACATTGATGAACTGGAAAACAGATGAAATGAAATAAGTCCTGTGGCTGCGAGATCGGGAGTACGGCACAGTAGGTCATGTATTGTGGGAGTCTTATCCTTCCCATGCAACCTTGGCGTATGTGTAGAGGGGCTTTTCTCTAGCAAATCATCCAACCTTACGTCAGTGCTGCAGTTACTGGGGACTCGCCAAGCATTGGCACTGTTAAATCTCCCCCTCAAACTTTCGGTATGACTATGCACAAAGCTACCGTTATATTTACCAGAATGCGAAATCAACAGGCCGTTTGCGGAATTTCCCATGAGTCATGATATAGGCAAAGAATCGAATTACAGTCAGCGCATCGAAAAGCCAGACATGAGTCACGCCGATACCAAAGTCAAAAGGGATAACGTCAATCTTGACGCTACACTACCCACCTACTACGACTCTGAGCCATCAGCACAGCCACCAAAATACCCCGACGGCCAATTCATTTCAACTGGGTTACGGAGTAAAGATATAGATCAATGTAGCGCCGGTGCGCCCGCAAGTACCATCGCGGCAATCCTCGGTTCTGGCTATGTCGATTTGGATGCTCAGCGACGGGCAGACCGCAAAAAGAAGACTATTCATGAGCGGTGGAATGATTTCAAAGAAAGAAATCTTGGCACCTACGATGTATCAGAGGATAGAGCTGGGGCGGCGAGTGCAGCGGAATGGAATATGCAGGGCGCAAGAGTAGGTGGAGGACTCGCGACGCCGTATCGGAGAAAAAAGTGAAGCTGACATTGTAGAATATCGAGGCGATCTTCTAACGAACTGTTTCGGAACTAAAAAAATAAGTCTTGCAGTATGGGAAAGCGCGCATTTCTGCAAGTAATAACAGAACAAAAATCATGTATGACAGAAGCCGCATTACACCTATGCATAGTCAAACTTTGCTATTGCGCTGCTTTACAGTATCCATACAGAGAGAAGTTTGCATATATATCACCATGACCAATTACTGCTTTGTGCTTGTCCCTGAGCTGAGACAGGCTTGCTGTGTTGTATTCCTAGTCTGGCAACGGTATCGCACCCGGCCTCAGACAGGGCGAATGTCGCTCCATGCGCATCCAGAATGTTAGCCGCATTGCTGTAGAGCAACTGCAGCCATGTTAAGTGCAAATGTTCCACTGCAAGTTGGGCCGGGTAATTAAGACCCGATGCGCGTCGACGTGGCCAGGCCTGTAGTGATGCAGGACGGAATAAATGTCTCTAAACGTGACGCATCTACCGCCTTACCAACGCCCTAGCGACTAATTCGAGAGAAATATACAAAAGCATTACGTCTAGGATACATAATGTGCATTCTTTCTTGGTTTTTGTCACAGTATACACTCTATCTTCTCATGATACAACCATTCTAAGTACCTGTCTTGACATTGCTGTGACAAAATATAAGATATAGAGAAAATATAGAGCAAACTTCGATATAATGTGAACTGTAATTTTCGTTAACGTGAGCGGCAAGCGAAGCGGCCGGGTAAGCGAAGCGGCCACCTAATT
>NW_006912726.1:0-2215 GCF_000523435.1 Bipolaris zeicola 26-R-13 | reverse complement strand
CTACTATCTTAATATATATGAGTTTTATTTAGTTGTGGTAGAGCTGTACACGTAAAGAGGTGCGCAAAGTTGGTGGGGTGGCCCGCTCGCTTGTAAAACACGTTAAGGATTTTTCACATGTAAAATACATCGCTGACATAAGATTAGGTGTGCAACATCCCTTAGATTAAGATCTTCCGCAAGCTTCTCCTACAATAAATCGCGAGTAAGCTTTGAAGTCTAAAAATATTGTCTCTTATTAATCGACGTTATGAATTTAGCTTGAAGTATGATCATCAACATGTAGTCGCTTTTCCGACGGGTTCTATGGGGTTAGGTTTACTTCATTGTTGTACGTTTATCATTGCCAACAAGTACGTATGTACTGCTAAAAGAAAGATATCTTCATTGAATAGACAATGCTCCCATAATTATGAATGGGCACGTCTTGTCATACTTCTCTGCCTTGGCAAAGCTGATTCGCGGTTGATTGTCAACAGAAATTTCAGCCCATGTCTCAGCCGTTGGATTGAATCGTGGCCAGCGCAACTTGTCAATCAGACCATTCTGAGGGTCAGCGGTGAATTCAGCTACTGCTCTCTGGAAGAGCTTGATGGTATCTTTCTGAGGTTTGGTCTCAGGAAGTCCACTAATCTCCTCTGAGCCTCCGAGGATCATATGCAACTCAGAACCGTGATAAGCACCGCTCGTTGGGTAAAGACGGGTATTTTCCCAGTCGCCGTAGTAGCGGTACACAAAGGTTGGAATGCTGTTATTGACAAGATTCTTAGCTTCGTAGGATACAGGACAGACAAAAAATTCTAGTAAGAATTGAGAAGCCTGTGCCTCTGTGATGTTACGTCCAGCTGCAAATGCCGGGATCACGTAGTATCCTTGCTCGTTGTTGTTGTGACCGAGAAAATAGGGTAGGCGGGCAAAGCTACCGGCTTTAGCAAGTGCGTTGTAATCGCTAAACACAAGTTTCTCATCAACAACAAAGTAGAAAGGTGGAGTAGACCGCACTAGGCTTCCTCCAGGACTGACTGGGATCTTTGCAACAGCTAAGGAAATGGTTTCCCATGGTAACCCACGCATGCAAGCAAGAGTATTGCTTGAGGAAGCGCAACCGACGGCAGTGGTGAGGTTATTCCAGTTGTCTTTCTGCTTTTGGAAATTTTTCAAAGGGAAACTGAACACGGTTCCGGAAGTGGACATGAGGCCGTGGGCAATGGGATTCTGCTCGTACGCATATGACCACCAATTCACTGAAACACCGCCTGACGATTGTCCAGCAATGACCATGTGATTTGGGTTTCCTCCAAATGCTCTGATGTTCTCTTGAAGCCATTCGACTGCAAGGCGCTGATCCTGTAACCCAAGATTGGTATCGGCTCCTGGTGCACCAGGGAAACCGAAGACGTTTAAATGATAGTTGACCGAGACTACAACTATATCCTCTGCATTCGCAAGATGCTGACCGTTGGCAAAGGGCGTGTTTGACCCACCTCCAGTAAAACCTGCTCAAGGTCAGCGGGAAACGATTGCATGTTTTTGTAAAGACTGAAAACCCACGTCCTCCATGAAATAGGATCAAAACCGGTTTATCCGAGTGCACAGACTTGATCGATGGTTTCGCCCAAATGTTCAGTTTTAAGCAATCCTCACTCCGCTGTGTACCGGCAGCACTGGTGAAGTAGTTCAGTATTCGAACGGCCTGTGTAGTGAAACCCGGAAACTTGGGCTGCGTCGCAGCTTGTTGCGGGCAGTCACTATGAATGGTTGGAAAGGGGTTGGCTTCTTTTTGCAATGATCACTGCTTACAATCCCTGTGCAGCAAATTATTCACAAAATTCCATAAAAAGCATTGGATTGCAGTTGAATCTCATATTGCGCCGGTACTTACATAATCTGCAGCCATGTAAGAACCTTTTAAACTATATTTCTTGGGTGCAGCAAATCGTAGGTTCCCTAATGGGGGCTGGGCATAGGGAATCCCTAAATACTCCCAGACATCTTTAGCATTCGGTGCGCGGTGGCCGGTGATAGCTCCATTCTGTGTTTGAACTGTCTTGTAGGATTCAGTCGATATATCATTTGTGAGCGCGAATGCGCAAGGGCACAGAGCAGCAATGAGAAGAGCACACACACACCAACTTTTAAGCAGAAATTTTTCATCGAAACTCGTCAATTTTCTATCGGATATAGGGGTAACACGTCGTGAGAAATCGATTAACGC
>NW_006912725.1:0-2227 GCF_000523435.1 Bipolaris zeicola 26-R-13 | reverse complement strand
CTAGCCTACACGTCTTATATAGCCCACCGGCTGACACAGGACGTTAAACTAGAATAATAATAATAATAATAATAGAGAGATATCCTTAATCTTAGACAAGATTAACATACTCTATATGGGTAACTAGGACTGCTCAGCGCGAGAGGTACCTAATGGATCCCTGAGTGTTACCCTCTATTTCAGACTACCGTGATAAAAACGGAGATACAAATGGCGTTATTTTCGGTATAACGTCGTTTTGGCGCCACCAGCTGGAGCTCCGTTTTGTTAGCGTAGCGCCAGCAAAAAAATCTATATCTAGTGCTTACCTGGTCTATTGTGTACAATTTCGCTAATAATCTGTTGCTTCATGAAGTGATTAGTGTAAGTCAGCGGGCGGACTCAGACGGTGATTCAAGGTTACTGGTATCATTGTTACATAGCAAGACACTGAGCTAGAGATGCTAAATTAAGTTTATTTGTCAGTGGACGTCTGAATATGTAAACCAGCCTATCTCTCACTGATATGAACTAGAGCTCAGAACAAGGAAAATTTACAAGGCAATTGTAAGTGCTCTCTGCAAAAGCAACGAAATAACATGCTAAGTTTCTATTGAGCATTTCAAGTCTAACAATTAGTAAACAGAAAAAAGAAGATTTATCACGATGTATCTGAAAGGTTTCGCTCTCTTCTTTGGCGCCTGCACCGCTTCTGTGGTGGACTACAGGCCCATTGTGCAGCCACGCAACATGACTGCAAATCCGTCTTTGCCTAAACTAAACAGCACTATGGAAGATGCACACATCAACATATTGGCGAATTTTCCGGCTGATCAAATCATTTATTCTACCGGCCTTGACATGTACTTTGCAAACAACGCAGGAAAAAACCACACCATCTACGTTCAGGATACGAAGAGATTCATCAGCATGGCATCTGTATCACCTCTTTCCAAGCGAGGAGACGGCCCATTTTGCCATAGTTACCAACATGTCTGGGTTCCTCAAAGTGGACATTGGTATACCAACTGGCGGCCAGCTGAGTCCAATCCTCGTTGCCTTTATACAGGGGACTCAGAGTCTGGAGGTTCTTTAACGATAGACGTTTCCTTCATCTTCTCAATCTCAGAGTCAATCTCTTTGGAGTGGAACGTTATCAAAGACGTACTAGGGGCTACTGTTGGCCTGACTATCACGGATAGTTGGTCCAAAGCTACTCATGTGCAATGTTCAGTATCAAAGAACAGCGTAGTCCAGGTTTGGTTTGAGCCGTTAGTTGCCTGGGGTTGGTTCTGGGGTGAGAACTGCCAATCTTGTGGGCAATTTGGAACTTCATGTTCATCGGGGTATGTAATTGGTGGCCAGACGACGCCTGTGGACCAGTATTACAACTCGGGCTGTACAACTGGATATGATAAGGTGCAATGTTAGTACTAGCATTAGAATGTTGTAATATGCTCACAGAATCACGAATCAACCCTCGTTCCACGTCAACTTTATTCAATTGTGATTGTGAATATCACACCAACACTATCATTGATGATCTCAGACAGTCTCTGAGAGTAATCTCCTGTCGGGACCTATGTTAGATTAGCTTCGCTGCTCTTTAGTGAGTGTCGCTTGGCATGTACATTCGTGCTACAAATAACATACCACTATACTACTTAACCCTATCCCCAGTAATCGATCGTGCCTTCTTCTATAATGGTTTCAAGTATGTTCGTCTATCTGATTTAACTATATAGTAGTATCCTATAGTCGTTACTGTATTAAAATTACAGAATTGATTCGATGGGTTTCGCTTACCAGTGCGTATACTAAATGATGAAGTCGCCGATACGTGGGCCTAGCTGTAAGCCGCATCGCACTCCGGCATGTTCAAACAGCAGTATGGGCATTCGCGGTTGGTCGCGACAGCACTTCGAGAGCCGCATTCCGTCTGTCAATTCATCTTCCTTGACTCGTTGCAAATGTGTTCTCAAGCCTTGAGCGACCGAACAGACAACACAACGCCACAGAAGTTAGCTGAATAAACAATGGTCATGTTAGCACACTCTCCTTTTACACGATTATAGAACGACATATTGACCGGCCTATTGCCGCAAGACCCGTGTCCCATCGGATACACAACTCGCAGCAAGTCTTACGGCACCTATCACACACACCAACTTTTAAGCAGAAATTTTTCATCGAAACTCGTCAATTTTCTATCGGATATAGGGGTAACACGTCGCGAGAAATCGATTTA
>NW_006912724.1:0-2243 GCF_000523435.1 Bipolaris zeicola 26-R-13 | reverse complement strand
TCCTTTGGCAATGCGATACGTTTTTTCTTAGCTTAGTTAACTCCTGGCTCCACCAGGGCTTTGCTTTTGGCCCTCATTTTCAGGCTGTGGCGGCTTGCGATGCGATGCTTCAAGACAGGTACAGCGGCAGTACTAAACATGGCAAAGCACAGCCTTTCTTACGCACACAATTATGAGCGTATATGCGTGCACAACAGCAGTAGTACTATCAGCAAATCATCAAACCTTACTCTGTACCAATAAGATTAAATTTTTCCCAGTAAGCATTAAGCTTTTCTCCCACGTTCACGCTCCGGCCAGTAGCCGGCTTATCCTAGGAAGTCTTGGGGTAACTCATTGGACACTGGAGTAGTATTCAACCACACGCCAAGCGGCGTGTTTTGTTGCGGGCGCGCCCGCCAACTATAGCACGAACGTTGAGATGGCGGAGCGTAAACATGGGATGGCTGTGAGGCGTTAGCCGATTTGTAGAATAATTCAAGTAGGAGCCACTAAGTATTGCGAAACAAGATTGTGGCTAAGTCATGAACATCACGCGTGCAATAGTCTTTGTATGTTGTTTAAGTAATGAACCAGGTTATGTCATTTCGGTTCTTTTTTAGAATTTGATAATGTGCAAGAAATTCATACTCATACTGTGTTAGGTCAACATCCTACTGGTGTTTTACGTTAGCGATGGTGCTTAACTTGTACGTCACGCTAACGAACAGACCAAAGCTTGAGATACAGACTAAAAGTGTAGTGGAAACAGGCTGTTGCTCCTTGCTTCTCTTGTTTCTCAAAAGATATCTAGAGACACAAGAATATCTAGACACATTCCGCTAAGCTAACACTCCAACCTCGACCTTCACCCCACCTCTCCATCTAAACCCTGACAAACATCTCAAACAACTCCCTAGCTTAGCTGCCTTCCTCTCTTCCTCAGAATCACTGCTTACAATCCACATACGTAGTCAGAACGCAGTTAGGCTGTTTCCCATCCGGACTAGGCTCACACTGCTGTGTTCTCGACGATTTACACTTTTGCGTATTCGTGCAGCCATTTCCGCGAACATGAACATCACCCTTATACAGTGCCCCAGCAAAAAATCCGTCGTGTTTGACTTCCCACCAATATCCGTCCTTGGTGATGCGCGCCGTACTACCGGGTACGAACCATTTACAACCCTGGCGATGTTAGCAAAGCAAAGTAACAAGGTAGAAAAGAAAAGAGAGAGGTTACTAACAGCACCAAATTGAAACTTTGTACCAGGGAAGATACAACTTGTGAATTCGGGATGTGGTTTGTCTTTTTCGTCGACTAACATGACGGAATAGCTCATGGAGCCGGTCAGGGAGTTAACGCCGCTCGACGCCTGTATGCTGAACCGGCGTTTAGGGCAGTTGCTGGTCTCGCGCACTTCGAGGGGTTGGACCACCGCTGCAAAGGCGGTTTGGATGGCAAACAGGCCGACGAGCAACGAAGTAAAAGACAGATTAAACAGCATGATGGTGGATGCGATGATTTCGGGTTTATTGAATTGCAGTATAACGACTGCTTGCAAGGTCTTTTATACTATATCTTCAATAGCCTGATCATACCATACAGTAGTCAAGAGAAGGCTATAATTATTTCCATTACTACACTAGGTATCATTGTGCGACCAATATGCCCTCAGCCTCGTTAAGGCCATCCGAGCCCCATTTATATCTAGCATCAGGCCATTGAAGCCCCGTTTATATCCCAACATCAGGCCATGAAGTCTCGTATATCCAATTTTTATCTACGCAGTGCTGCCTTTTCATAAGCATTCTGCTTATTCAAGAGCTATCGCGCGTAAATAATGTATAAATGAGTTGCGATTCAGAATCTTTCGCCACGCCAAGAGAGGAGGCCTCGCGACCCGCTCGTCACGTGTTACTATTTTATTCTAACCCTGATTCTCAACAAGAGAAACAATTAATCAACCTAGTTCTATCATCGCTTACTAAGCTCTTACTTTTCTGACTATTGTTTATAAGGGTAAGATTTTAAAATCTATTAAAACTAGTAATATATAGTACTACGCGTAGATACTAGACTAGTATTTAGGTAGAGGTTAGGTAGGGGTAGAGTAGGGTAGCGATTATATAAGACCCTAACCTCTACCTAACTGTTACACGGGGCTGGTGTAAGGGGCGCAACCCCGGAGGGTAGTCTTAAGCTCGGGAGCACAATCGGACAGGCCAAGGTAACAAGATTGTATTCGATAGAGAGCTAAGCT
>NW_006912723.1:0-2254 GCF_000523435.1 Bipolaris zeicola 26-R-13 | reverse complement strand
AAAAAAAAAGAAAAAAAAGTCGTTACATACAGTTGGAGAAAAAGAGGATTTTAATCTCAGCAACATTTCAGAAGAATTTATTAAATGATTTGTAGGATTCTCAGACGCAGAATCTAATTTCACAATAGGCTTATATAAGGATAAAACGAATAAAATTATATCTATAACTTTCAGATTTACGATTGAGTTACATGTTGATGATATGGATGCTTTAAAAACTATAAAAAGTAAATTAAATTTAGGTAATAATATAGCAGTGTATGGTAATAGTTGTAAATTTACGGTTACACATCCAAAAGATCTTTATAAATTAATCGCTATTTTTGATAAATATAACCTAAATACTACAAAGTTTCTAGATTATTTAGATTTTAAAAAAGCTTTTTATTTATATCAGGATAGAGATAAGTCAAAAAAGGAAAAAGAAACCTTCATAGACAAAATTTTAGAATTAAAAAATGGTATGAATAAGACCCGGAATTACTTTGATTTACCTGCAGACCACAAAATAGTAATATCTGGTCATTGATTACTAGGGTTTATAGAGGGGGAAGGTTCATTTTGTTTACTTAGATCCGAGTTTGATACTCTATTTCAAGTTGTACAATCTGAAACACAACTACCTTTAATGCAAAAAATTAAAGAATTTTTAGAAAATAATTTAGGATTTGATAAGTATTCTATGTTTAAATTAAAAAGTTCATCAGCCATAATTATTAGAATAGATAAAGGTTCAAAAATTGGTAAACCAGTAGTTGTACTTGCAATTAAAAATACGAATATCTTAGTTAATTATTTAATACCTTACTTAGAGAACATGCCGTTTATGACTAAAAAAGGTAAAGATTTTTATGATTTTAAAATTTTAAGTACTGCCATATATAATGGTATTCATAGGAGAGAGGAAATAAAATCGTTAATGTTAGAATTATCGTATTCTATGAACAAATACAGATTAACTACAAACACAGACTTAAATAAAACTATTGGTTTATCTAATGAAAACCTAGATAAAATAATAAAAGCAAAACCTACTATTAGACATCTGGAGGATGGTCGCCAATTAGATATGGTAACTGGTAAAGCGGTTAATAGACGTTGAACTAATTGTATTTATGAAATAGTGAAACATTCAGGAGAAATAGTATGAGCGTCTACTTTAAACGACACAGCGGATATTTTAGGTGTAGAATTTAGAACGGTAACAAAACATCTACAATCGGAAGAATTAATGGGACATTACGCCGAAATTAAGGGGCATAGGGTTAGAAGAATTTCTGTGTTCAATCCTTAGTTATACGCTCCTATGTAAGCGAAATTACATAGGGTCCTTATATCAAGTTCTTATTAGGTTATTTTTATTAAACGAGAGATAGTACTAGCAATAAATGGTAAGGTGTGATTACTCATAAAAACCCTTCATTGTATAACGGTTACCCCTCCCTGTTGGGGGTATGATGATAAGCCTTTGGCTACTTGCGTAGCAAAGCTATAAAAAATCCAAAAGAATTAAAAGCATAGGAACTAAAAGAAGGTCCAATCCGCATAGTTCCATCCTTATATGAAATTAGGTGAAAACGGTCAATAATATCCTAATTAAAGACCGTCGGCAGATGGGAATGTCGCTACAGACTGGGTCACCTGGGCTAAGTTGTAATACTTGTTCTAATGTACAGTCGGGTTCTAAAACGAGTGTGATATCGTTAGGAGGAAGGATAATACTTGAAGCTACACACAGCAGTATAATCACAAATACGGTGATAGTAACTCCTGGATAAGATAGTGTTGACTAGACGCTAGCTTAACCTTAATTAGAATTGATCAATCCTATTTTTATTTATATTAATGTTAATAAATGTTAGAATATCTGAACTATTAACAGATAGTATTAATAGTATACCTTTAGCTATATTAGTAGGTAGTTTCTTTAATTACTTTGTTAATAATGTTTTACCATATATGGTAATGACTAATAATTTACTATACCATTTTAGCATTAAAAAAAATTTAACTAATGTTACATCTGTGTCATGAGATGGATATTTAGCAGAAACTTCTCATATAACAAGTATAGGAAATATACTGTATGGTAATTATTCTATATGATTAATAATTACATCCATTATATTATTACTAGCGATGGTTGGGGCAAT
Organism: Bipolaris zeicola 26-R-13; assembly: GCF_000523435.1. Classification (NCBI taxonomy): domain Eukaryota; kingdom Fungi; phylum Ascomycota; class Dothideomycetes; order Pleosporales; family Pleosporaceae; genus Bipolaris; species Bipolaris zeicola. The sequence goes on along the minus strand of NW_006912723.1, from coordinate 101 downwards.
AGTTATTACTCTAAAGCCACAAACTAATGTAAAATAAAAAAAATTAAAAATGATATTACGTCTTTCCTGTCTTTTTTCTTCCCTCAGCGCTTAAAAAAAAA
>NW_006912722.1:0-2285 GCF_000523435.1 Bipolaris zeicola 26-R-13 | reverse complement strand
CCTTCCCCCTCCCTGCCATGGCACTGTAAGAAGCGAGAGAGAGGCTGATGTTTAGTAATGGCACATCCTTTGACAAGCACAGGATACCAATATCATGCATGGATGTTATCAATCTGCTGTAACGTCACACGGCTAGCTGTATCAACGCACAGATCGATTAATTAGTGAGCAGGGGACCACAGTCTTTAGGTGCTGGCAATTTGCTCTGTAACGAGAACTATTCCCCTTTACGCAGTATGGAACCGAATCCTCCCAGCACGCGCGATTACTGGTATTTGATTGGTTTCTTTTCGTTCCAAGTATCCTCTAGGATCTGGGCCACATGGGCACACACTACAGTGCAATCCAGTATAATCCTAAAAGACCCGCGATCTTGAGCGTGAATGTTGAGGAATTCTGTCAGCTCCACTGAAAAAGTGACTTCTCTCATACAGCCTTGCTTGCAGGGGTGGAATCATCGAGCTATCTCGCATGTATTGGTCACAGAATTGCCGGCTAGCTGTTTCCAGACATTTGAGTGTACCGAAAACGTGGGTTGCGCAAGTGCCTTGCCATTGGTTCCGTTGCATTCTTCTGCAGATCGGGAACCAATGCGGGATACGTCCGAAAGCCAATGTCAGCCACCAACAAGCGAGCATGGATAACGGCCGAGACCATGACCCCAGGCCATACACTAGTGCACAAAAGACCAGTAAAAAGTACATCCGCGGTATCGTGCATGATGCAGGCCCTCGGGCCGGCTATCCTGTCCAAACGGGCCCGAGGAGCCTCGTCCCGTCACGGGGGTGGCGGAATGTGGCCGACACTTTCGTCCGTATCTACCAGGATCCAAGCATCAATTCGCAAGGATGGCACTGTGGGTGCCCTTGTGATCATACATCGCGTAGGCTGGTGCACTGATTCCCTGTTTAGATGTTAGTAGTGTTTTGTGAATTCCTTATAAACTATTAACTGTCTCGCGACAGATTCCCAACCCCTGAAATACCATCAATCTATCACTTTTCTCTACTGCATATCTCTCCATCGCAACTATGGCTACAGAATCCGGCACGACCCAGGACCAGAGCGACATGCAACAGCTGGGCATCGAACAAAAGCTTAATGTGAGTGACAGTGTTGCTATCTTCGCTTGTCCACAAAATAACCATGTGAATAGCGAAACTTCAGCATTTACACGCTACTTGGTTTTGCGTTGCTCATTGGCAATAATTGGGTATACGCGCTCATGTATGTATTGCCAAAGACCATAACTACACGAGTATCGTGATTAAGAAATGCTGTGGCGCTGATTTGCTTTTTTTAAGTGGAAATGGAGTATCTCTCCAGAATGGGGGCCCAGCTGGCGGTATTTGGATGCTCTGTGTTGTTCTGTGCGGAATGCTAGCCGTCACATTATGCATAGCTGAACAGACGTCCATGCACCCATCATCGGGTGGCCCGTACGTCTGGGTTGGAATTCATTTACCAGGACGTTGGGGAAAATGCATAAGTTACGTTGTTGGTATGTTACTCCCATACAACCTCTCGGCGGACGTTACTGACTAAGGCAATCAGGATGGCTAACTTTCCTTGGATGGCAAGCGGGAATGGCCGGTACTTGCTTCTTAACCGGTGAACAGATCCGAGGCTTAATCGCGTTGATATCGTCGTCCTATAAACCAGCACCAATGCATAGCACGCTTCTCTGCATATCGGTTGCCACCTTTGCAATCATCTGGAACACATTGCTTGCAAAATACCTTCCATATGGTGAGGGTTTGATGATTATCCCCTACATGATGGTATTTGTTGCCTTTCTTTCAGTACTTATCGTCATGGGCCCAAAATCCGACGCCACAGAAATCTTCCTTGAATTCAAGGATCCGAGTGGATGGGGCAATACTGCTGTCGCAACCATGGTGGGCATGATTGCGCCTATATTAACCATGGGCAGTGGAGACGCAACTACCCATCTAGCGGAGGAAGTAAAGAATGCATCCCAATCTAACCCAAAGGCTACAATTATCGGCTTCCTCACAAACAGCTTGGGAGCGCTGTCAATGAGCATTGTTCTGTTTCTAAGGCAAGGCAATGATTATGCAGCTCTTATTGGCACTCCATATGGTCAACCGTGGATCCAGACTCTAGTAGATGCAACAGGCTCAGAACCAATCGCAGCAGCCATGCTAGGACTTGTCTGTGTGCTGCTTCTTGTTACACGGGGTTTGGATCTATACTTCTCTTGCCGGGTCCCACACTAAGGCCGGTGAGCTTTACGCTAGTGTTCCGTGAGGTTGTCTGGCGAG
>NW_006912721.1:0-2263 GCF_000523435.1 Bipolaris zeicola 26-R-13 | reverse complement strand
GAAGAAATATCCTATATAGAGCTGTCAACGATGCTCGCGAGGATGTTGCAAGCCTTACCCGATTAGGAGGCCATTGGCTAGTCGTGCATCGCACCTAACCTCTACTAATCTAATCTACTTAATATGCAGCCTTTGCAGCTAATCAACGCAGGCCTTAATATTCGGCTCAACCTCTTAAACCTTGAGTGCTTACCAAGCCTCAGCTTTATGTCCTTATAGCACATGCAGGCAGTGATGCTATCGATTATCTAGTAGAAAACGTTTAGAGTATCTAGTAACCACCTACAGGCTGTGCACCACGTATAATTGACTGCGAAGCATGCTTATAGAATAAAGCTCATTAGATTATCTCTCGTCGTATGGGACATAAGATTGGCGCTTCTCGTCTATTTGAGACAGTTGTAATCAATATTATTAAACTCGACGTTATAGGCTACAATGGGCATCGATACATATTCCACGCCTTTGATCTGTACACGAAATTCAACTTCGTATACTCGATTCTAAAACGCGATAAGGAGACCCTACTTAAAGTAATCACTCGCCTAGATCGTACGATTAAACGGGAGTTTAATACTACTGTTACATTTATAATAGCTGATGACGAACGAGGCTATGGACTGACAGATGACTCAGCGCGTGCATACTGCCAACAAGAAGGAATCAGATTCCAAATCAGGGCTCCACATACGAAAGAGCAGAACGGCTTTGCAGAAAGATTAGGCAAGACTCTAAATGACTGCTTACGATCTATACTAAGCACGTTAAAACTACTACTCTATCTTGCTCTAGAGATATACGTTACTGTAGGCTATCTCCTTAACCGTACGCCTACGCGGTCAATCAGCTAGAAAACACTATTTGAAATAGGGTACTGCAAGAAGCTATCAATAGCTTATCTTAAAATATATGGCTGCCGAGCATACGTACTACGCACGCAGATACCGCGAGGTGATAAGCTTACTCCTTGTGCTCTTATAGGCTACCTCGTTGGCTATAATATATTAAATATCTACAGAATCTGGATACCAAAAGCAAAGGGCAAAGCACATCAGGGCAAAGTTATTCGTACACGCGATGTAACGTTCAGAGAGGACATATTCTACTAAGCTTTTGATAGTTAAGATCCACTACTACAAGGCGAAGAGATACAAGATGTTATATATACAATTTATATGCCACCACTGCAGAATCTAGAAGAGTCTTCTAAAGAAGAGGACGAAGGTGCTATAATAGCAGCCAGCCAGGATACAGATATACTAACTTCGTCTACACAAAGCACTAAAAAACCTTATGAGGATTACGATACAGGACACCTATCTCTGCCTACACTAGCTGTAATAGCTACTCTAGATCTAGACAATTACTTAGAACATCACCAAGTCTTACTAACTATAGCTAGCCACAGCTCTACACCTACTCTAGAGACGCAGCTATCTACTCGCAAATTAAGAAAAAGAAAGCGACGCGACTTAATAGAACGATTAGTGGACATAAATGCTGCCGCAAATCGCGAACTTATTGACGGTAATCTACGCTATTTACATATACTGCTAGAAGGAGTAGTAAGATCTAGGAAGCCTATACGTAAAAGTAGCAGCTTCTTTGTCCGTAAATACTGGTCCACGTTCGTAGCAGCATCTGTTAAAGCTCCAAAAACACGATTTCACTACTCAACGCTACCTCCTAAGCCACGTTTCTACTAAGATGTTATGAAGCTCTCTGCTGTATATAAGTAAGGCTTTATAGTAGTAATGCAACGTAAGATCTTAAATGTTAAGCGTAAAGATACGTATAAGACTATATCCTAGAAGTATTTTAATACTTAAGATACTGAAGTCCTGCCGCTGATATAGGTGTTTAAATATAAGCTTAATAACGAGGGATATCTAGTTAAATACAAGGCTAGAATCTGCGTTCGAGGCGATCTACAAGCGACAGCTGAGGATACATACGCTGCAACTCTAGCTACGCGCATCTTTTGAGGACTTATGGCTATCGTAGCATACTTTAATCTTGAAATACGTTAATACGACGCAGTTAATATATTCACTAATGCTTAACTTAACACGCCTATCTACTGCCACCTACCAGAAGGCTTCTCTAATGCCGAGCATCTGTGGGAACTACGCAGAGCTCTTTATAGGCTTAAGGCCTCACCACTACTGTGGTACAAAGAGCTTATAAAGACACTTAAAGAGCTAGGTCTTCAAGAAGTCAAAGAGGCACCTTGTCTTTGGCGCAATGAAAAGCTTATTGTCTT
>NW_006912720.1:0-2305 GCF_000523435.1 Bipolaris zeicola 26-R-13 | reverse complement strand
GTAGTAGTAGTAGTAGTAGTAGCAGTAGTAGCAGTAGTAGCAGTAGTAGTAGTAGTAGCAGTAGTAGTAGTAGTAAAAGAGAAAATAGAGATAAACTACTAGCCATATGGTGAGGTGTGTTTGGTGCGCGAGTACGCACCCAGGGGCCGCACTCGCGCAAGTTGATTGGCTAGCGCACAGACGTCGGGTGCGCACTCGCGCAAGGCAATCGGGGCCGCACTCGCGCGAGATTAGATAACCCTAACCTAACCCTAAGCCCTAACCCTAATTTCTGCTTACGCTCACCCCGTACGGTCCGATTGCTGCTAGGGCAACTAGCTTATTATTTTTCTACTTCTCTCTATCAATTATAATAAATAACTAATTAGTCTACTATTAGAATATTTTAGTTTTTTATAGTTATAGTTATATATATATATACCACTAGTTATGTTTACTTATCTACTAGCCTATGGCGTTCTTATTTGTAACGAGCACCAGTACGCCGTCTATAGTCTAGACGAGCATCTAAAGCGCTACCACAAGCTACCTATTCAAGATAGAAGACAGCTACAAGAACGCTATAGTAGCTATACGCTACAGCCGCCTAACCACGTACGCGCGCCAGCACCGTACAGCGCGCCATTCGCGGAGCTTGGCCCACTACAAGACGCGTTTCGCTGCTGCTGTCAAGCTGACTGCAGCTTTCTAAGTACTAGTCGGAGTTGGATAAAAAAGCATATTAATCAACAGCATGGTGTAAAGCTTACGCGCTGGTCGTTAAGAGTATCTACGCCTACGCAGCTATGGAGGGCTGTTAAGGTGCAGACGTTCTTCCGCGAGACGCAGTATCGACGCTACTTTATTGTACAGGAGCCAGAGCAGCCAGAGCAGCCAGAGCAGCCAGAGCAGCCAGAGCAGCTAGAACAGCCGGAGCAGCCGGAGACAGGCCAAGCGGGCCAGGCAAGCCAGCAGCAGCAGCAGGAGCAGGAGCAGGAGAGCTACCAGCAACGCCTAGCCTGTCTATCGTGCGAGTGCGACGCTGTCGAGCGCAAGGATAGCGAGGCTATACAGCGTATAGCCGAAGAAGCTAACGCCAAAGATCGTACGGGTTGGTTCAAGCGTACGCAGTGGGACGAGCACCTGCAGGCCTACTCAGACTGGCAGCTACTGTCGTACGCCATACGCCTCCCATCAGCGGAGGAGCCGCAGCTGCAGCGCGTTGTACAGCTCGTAGAAGAGCTAGTAGAGGAAGCTATACAGGGACTCGGCACGCTCTCTCGAGATACGCTGCGCTGGCTGCGCAGTGCAAAGCTTCAAGAGCCAGACGTCCGCCCGTTTAGCCGTATGCAAAACAAGGCCAGCCAGCTGCGCGCTGCTCAAGTCTGGGCACGACTAGTCTGCTACTGCCTCCGTGTAGTAGCTGTCGACCAGCCAGCAGCGCCAGCAGTGCCCGAGCTGGCCAGTATTGCTCGTCTCTTCCCGTGGCATGGCAAGCAGAAGCTAGCAGCAGAGCGGCTCTGGAAGTACCTCTGCCAGTCTAATAATAGCGCTACGACAATAGCCAAGCAGCGTACGTACGTGCTGCGCCTGTCTCACGCTCTTATCTGCCAGGAGCTCTACGGACAGCCCTTTGACAGCGCTATTGTCTATTTTCTCGCCGCGCTTGGTATCCACCCGGAGACTAGCCGCCTACGTACTGCTCCCAAGTTCTCGTCTATACTTGGCGCACTTGTCTACTGCGTACGGGCGTTAGCGATAGAGATCTTTCTACTAGTAGATAAGCGGGCGGAGCAAGGTGCTGTAGAGACTAAGAGCTTTCTTGAGTAGCGCGCCCGCTATCTAGTAGACGGCTCGTATAGCCTAATAAGTAGTATACTTAGCTTACTAGCGTACGCTAAGTCTATCGCTCTACGCACGCCTAGTAGTAGTGCTGGTAGTATGTGGTGGTTGGTAGATCGACAGACGTTCTATATTAAAGGCCGGCCTGTCGTACTACAGCAGTTCCGCGAGCTTGCACAGGGCATCGTCGCTGAGGTAGAACGCGTGCTGCGGGAAGAGCTGCTGTGGATGGGCGAGCACGAGCATCGGCCGACGACTAGGCTAGCCGAGATACAAGACGACGTGTCTATCCGACAGCGTGGCTTATGCTACCTATCGCGGTCGCAGCTGCAGCAAGGGCAAGCTTGGGTGCTAGATCGACTGGCTAGAGTAGCTGGGGCGCAGAAGCTCTATCCTCAATCCTACACAATATGCCACACGGAATTATGGTCGGAAGGGGATTATGGTCGGATAGCGCGTTTTACCCCTGTCCGTCTACCCACCA
>NW_006912719.1:0-2318 GCF_000523435.1 Bipolaris zeicola 26-R-13 | reverse complement strand
CTTCACATTTGCAATAATATGGTCACATTAGAGGAGTCGTCGAAACCAGCTCGATATGCATGCTTGAGCCACTGCTGGGGCAGTGGAGAGAATCTCCTCAAAACAACACAAGAAAATAGGCGCATACATATGGACCTCGGAATCCTAATCGAGAATCTCCCAAAGACGTACCAGGATGCTGTGACTGTCTGTAAAGAGCTTGGAATTCATTATTTGTGGATCGACAGTCTATGCATCATCCAGAATAGCGAACAGGATTGGAAACAACAAGCTTCGCGTATGGCAGATGTATATCAGAATGGCTACGTGACCATTGCAGCCGCCGCCGCCCGAAATTCGGAAGAAGGGCTGTTCAATGACATCTCTAATCGGCGAATTGGCTATCCTCTACCTGAGTACCCCTGGGTCCATGTCCGAAGAAAAGCTCGTCGCCCTGATCCAACGGAGGAATTTATGGATATGCGATCAGATGATGGATTCCCATTGTACAAGCGAGGTTGGGTGTTCCAGGAACTGACCTTATCTCCACGTGTCATACATTATGGCCGCGAGGAATTGATTTGGCACTGTCGAACGAGTTCAAGACACGAGGGTGATCCAGATGGTCACTTTCTCTTGCCAAGTCTTGTGAGAGAAGACTTGAGAAGTAACATGGAACTTCCAGTACAAGATGCGTGGTGCAGAATTGTGAGATCCTTTTCGTGGCGAAACATTACGTTTGAGAAGGATAGGCTTCCTGCCATTGCAGCTTTTGCAAGTCGAATACAAGCACAAGACTGTAAAAAGAGATATATCCACGGACTTTGGGAGGATACCTTACACTATGATCTTCTATAGTCTGTGCATAGATATATTGCTGGGAACTATGGTCATAGACGTGGACCGAACAGCTCACCAACCTGGTCATGGACGTCAAGTCAGAGCCCTATTCTGTGGAAAATTCCAACTGCACTGATCTTTGCCAGAAAATCCCCTATACGAAGATAGAAAAGATTGTGTACAATACACGAGGACCACCCATCCTTGGAGATGCCACAGAAGCGGCCATCGTCATCCAAGCTCCTGTTTTCAGGCTTTGTGACATAGAGTTTGCTACATATCCGGGTTACATACCAGGAAACCAGCATCATCGCCTTGCGTGGTGTCATCCTAATTGGGATACACCTTCAAGTGCTAATATCTACGAGAAACAGGATACAAAAGCACTTGCTATACCTTTCCTATTACTGAAAAGAGACGTATATCGGCGAGACATGGGTGGCTGGAAGAACGCACTATTGATTGTGGAAACCAGTGAAACTGGCAAGTACAAAAGGTTAGGGGTAGCTTCAATTGGGGTCGGCAACGATCTCTGTGGGGTGACTTCTTGGCCTGATTGGGATGTGGAACTCTCAGAGGATGAAAAGGTAGCGCATGCCGTAGCAAGAGCAGAAAGATACGACTACTTCATGCATATCATGGAAGTGATGGAAAAACGTACCATCACTCTTGTATAGTTGGATGTCAATAAGTCAAACAATTAAGGTTGCGAATACACAACACTATTCTTATTGACTACTAGAGACTCAATCTCATCAAAGGCTTGTTTCTCCCCAATTCTTCTCGTTTTACACGTTTGCTACTCGAAGTAAGACATCTTTTGTCTCTTCCCGTATCTTTTCCACGATATCTCTCGCGCTCTGGATTTGATTTACTAACCCCACGCCTGTGCCGGCCCATATCGCCGCACGGCCTTGCAGTCCTGTATCATATCCTTTGTCTTCACCAGCAGCCTCTTGATTGTGCAATCTCTGAATCTCCTCCAGACTCATCCCACTCGCAAAATCCCTATGACTCTGCGCAACTAAGCCCCGTCCATCATACAGCTCAGGCCAAATATTCGGACCACGCAGCTGATCAAACAACTTCGACCGCGTAGTCACTTGCCCACCATCCTGCGCCTCCAAAATCGCAGCTTGATACTTTGGATGCACCTTGACCTCTTTTGACGCCAAAAACCTCGTACCCATCACTACACCCTGCGCCCCCAACGCAAGCGCAGCCGCAGCCCCCCTTCCATCCACAATCCCCCCCGACGCGACCAGCGCAATATCCGCAAACCCCGCCGCAGCCAACGCATCCGCCGTCTCAGGTACCAGCGAAACAATTGAAGCACCCTTCTCAAACCCATGGCCCCCCGCATCCGCACCTTGCAAACAAAGAACATCGGGCCTCGCCCCCCTCGCAACCTCCAACGCCGCCGCTACACTCCCTAGCTGCACCCACACCCTACTCTCCGGCGAAACCCTGCGTACACCATCAACCCACTCCTTATACCC
>NW_006912718.1:0-2296 GCF_000523435.1 Bipolaris zeicola 26-R-13 | reverse complement strand
GCCCGTGCGGAGCACGGGCAATTTCATTGAAATTCTGCTACAGCAGCCGTTGGGCCCGAGTATACAAGAAGCAAGTTTAGATACAACGTTGTTTGTCAGTGGGCAACCACGTAACTACACATGGTTCTTCTCGGCTTACACATTTACTATATTGAACTTAAAGCTTTGCCTCTTAGCTGCTAGGGTGAGGGCGTCTAGATTTGCTCCAAATTCTTCTGGTAGATATGCTCTACTTTACTATCGTGGATAATAAAACAGGAGTCTAGAGTGGAGCTTTTGTCTACTGGTTGGGGGACTAACAAATGCTTGGTAGGGGACTTACCTAGTCGCTGAGTAGTCGTTGTTGCTTGTTAGGACAATCTAGGGCTTTTGAATGCAATAATGTCAATGTTCAGCTCGATCGCTAGTTTCAGCGTCAGTACTAGGTAGACTACGGTTAATTTCACTGAAGATCCACTTCAGCAGCAGTTGGTGCCGAGTATAGCACTCAAAAATCGAATATAGGGAGCTCTGACAACTCCACTCGAGTGTGGAGCTAGAAGATGTGTCTCTATTTATTAAGTGAAACTTCCTAATAACTATATCAGGAAAAATAATGACCGGATATATTTGGTAGCCTAGTAAGCAATATAGAAGTTTACTCAATAAACAATTCCTTGTCGCTGCTTGTGATAAGCAAGAGCGGTCATATCCTCATAAAGCGGAACCCCATCAACAAACTTTTCAAACGGACCGACACTAGCACCTCTAGCTGCTTTTAGGAAGAATGCAACTGAATGTCGTGCTGGTAGCATCTCTCCCTTTTTCTGTTTTACGTGACTTGGAGTGGTGACTTGATGTAGACCGGCCTTAATAATCCCGTTGGTCCATCGCTCTAGACAATCGCCAGCATTGACGACCAACTCACTTGGATGGTTCCGCATTACGGGCAAGAACTCACCCGGCTGATTTGGATCTTGAATTTCGAGACCTCCATTGTCATCTTGTGCCAGTAGTGTTATGAGGCCAAAGTCTGTATGTGGCCAGATACGACGGGTTGTACCGATCTCTAGTGTGTCGGTGGAAATAGCTGGGTAGTGGTTGAGCCGCAGCTCGCTGGCATGCCCTGCACATTTCTTAACAAAGGAGCCCTGAGGCATATCGAATGCAAACTCCAGTGCGCCCAGAAGATCGAGAGCGATTTGATATGATTTGTCAAAATAAGCTGTTACCCATGTTTCGAAGCCCGGAATATCTACCTCTGAGGGCCATTGGTTTGGAAATTGCGTATCGCAGGATGGGCCGATGTCGAAGTGTTCCTATTACATACGCATTATTCACACATCCTACAGTCTTAGAGAAAACGTTGACACCTACCTTAGCATCATGTAGGTTCTTATGGCTACATCGGGTAAGGTTGGTTTTACCTGCTGGATTCAATGTGCTAGTCTTCTCTATACCAACGCCGCTCCATCCTCTCTGAGGATTGTCATTTGGAAAATTCATGATCTTTTCCTTCTGCTCTTTTCCGAGAGCAAAAAATCGTTTATTCTAATTAGATTAGTTACTCATTCAGGGTGTGGTGATAGGATTGCTTACCCAGTTGAACAGTTGATTAATATCATCATCTGAAAAGCCATGGTTGACTAACTTCACAAATCCATGTTCTCGGAGTCCTTCTTTCAAAGATTGTGCGAATTGCTGACGCTCCATTATAGAACCATTGCAGAAAGTATTCAGATCTAGTGTTTTGAGAAAAGCCATTTTGTACGATGCGTATGTAATGTATTCGCTTTTTTATTATGTACGGAGGTGATGTACATATATTAGCCCGGTGATACAATTATCGTTTAGTTTCTTAAGCATAGTCAAGCAAGTGGGGCCCAAGACCCGGAGTGTTCCCCCTCTGTTTGTTTGTAGAGATGCGTTAGGGGATCATCAGCAGGGGTACTGTGCAATACCCCCATGTACTACGTACTGCGTAGGTAGATTCTTCTTCAAAGGATTCACTTCCCCCATATCAGCGCTCCCCGCTCAACAGCCGAGCAACAGCCGCACAATCTAGCCGCCGCACTGTGTTCTCCGCTCTGTACCTTAATGCAGGCTATACAGTCCATTCCTGTATGACGAAAACCCCTGTGTATCGAATACGACTAGTTAGATTGCAGGAGTTAGCGTAGTTTACAAGCGAGTGACACGGGGTCTTGCCGCCTCTTGGCTANTAGATAGTATCCGGGCTTGCGCGGCTGTCCAAGTGTCAAGAGAATCGTAGCGATTACGGCAACTGCACGCCAAGGGACCCAGCGGTTCACATGCA
>NW_006912717.1:0-2300 GCF_000523435.1 Bipolaris zeicola 26-R-13 | reverse complement strand
ACTAACCACTCACCCCCCCCCCCCCCCCCACCCGCAAGCTTGCGGGGGGGAGGAAAAATCCAACTCTTGTGTAGCTTTCTTGTGTCTAGTTGAACCAGGATCGAGCTAGCTTCTACTTGAGCATTGGGCCCAGACCAACTTTAGTCATTGTTTCTTCTTGGCTCAATATCGTGTGATATGCTGGAAAATCCGAGTCGAGGAGAGCTCGAAAGATGAGACGTTCGGAAGAAAACGGGTCGAGATTTTGGTGGACAGGTTCGGTAGTCCAGACTTTAACAGGGGAATGGGTCGAGGGTACAGTAGTAGCCATTGTGGTGTGGATGATGTGAGAATGGTGTGGTATGGTAAGTGGAAGGGTGGTTTGGCGAAGTGTGTTGATAAAGCGGTTGGCGAAAGGATGGTTGGTGGACGGTAGGTTTGGTATGCGATGCCTTGGTGGGGTGGTGAAAACGAAATAGTCGGGAGAAAAGGGTGGTACTTATACTTTAAAACGCCAAAAAGGCGACGGCAGTTTTTAGCTGTGCCAAGCAGGCAACCATATTATTTTTAGCTATGCCAAAAAGGCAACTATGCTATTTTTAGCTATGCCAAAAAGGCAACCATGCTGCAAATTAGACTAGGCATCCAATCATTGAACCGAGTAGAAGTCATATTAGCATTATTGCATCAAGATCATAACTCTACACCTTATCTCTTTCATACTTTAACTTTGCCAATTATGTCTTCTGTATACCGTTACTCTCTGCGGGAAGAAGATAAACCTTTCGTGCTCATTCGATCAAATTTACCTTTGGGTATAAGGTATATCTGTACAATAAAAGGGGGAACACTTGGCTCATTGTACGAGGGAACAAAAATAGCTTTATCAGATACCACTTAGCTTGGGGACTTCGTTGTTCCAGATTCTGATGGGGAATCCATTGGTAAGCTTATATTCATACCTACACCTTATACTACCTCCATTCTACACTTGTTTACTATAGGTTTTCAGGAACAATCGTACAGAAACACCTCCTACGTTATTATACTTGTTCAGCCACATACAAACCAACTATATAATAATTCGATTAAGCACGATGCGACAAACAAGTGTATAAGGCGAACACCGTTAAACTTGAACACATAAAGGTTACTCTTATTTTTACAAAAAGGGTAAATATATTTATACGGTTATTTATAATTTTTATCTTTTATATATAAATACATAGTAATGTATTTGATATTTTTGTTATAAATTAAATAGACTAATTTTTTAATTAAATGCATTAAAAATAAAATGTTTAGGCTATAAGTTCAAATCTTATATAAAGCATATTATTTAAACAATAGTATTTAGTTTATTATAAGAAGATAAATTAAAAATGATATACAACTTAATAATTATTTATTTAATAGTTATGTTTAATGAAAATACAATTTAATTTAGGTTATTTAAGGTGTATTTAGTTATTTTAAAATCTATTATACATTTAAGGTGAATTAACTTATTTTAAGTTGTGTTTATACATTTAAGGTGAATTAGCTTATTTTAAGTTGTGTTTATACTTTTAAGTTGTGTTTGTATTGCTTATACAATATTTGTAAATATTAAGGTTTATTTACACAGTATCCTAAAATAAATTTATTTTTTAGGACCCCCTCTCTCTCAGAGAGAGGGGGTCCAAACAGCACTAAAAATGGGTATGCTGAAATTGGTAGACAGGTCCCGCTTAGGACGGGGTGAAATTAATTCATATAAGTTCGAGTCTTATTACCCATATTTATTATTGTAACGTATTATTCTATAAAGTTTACATATTTTAATTTATTTTTTTTTATATGTTGATCATTATTAATATGTAGTAGACTAATGGTAAGTCATAAATTTTTGGTATTTACTTATGGGTGTTCGAATCACCCCTACATAAAAAGGTGGATATAGTTCAATTGGCAGAACAACTGTATGTGGCACAGTAAGTTCCCTGTTCGATTCAGGGTATCCTCCCAGTATTTTATATATAGGGTTGTTCTTTAATGTGCTATATATGTTTATATGTGTTTATATACGTTTATACACGTTTATAAACTAATATTGTTTACCTATTACATGTGATATAAAATATACTTATACCAACATAGTTTAGATAGGGAATATATTTGTTATATATTATACAATAATAAGCCAGGATAGTTCAATCGGTAGAACATTAATTTCATGCATTAATAGTGGGAATTCAAATTTCTCTCCTGGCTCGCATAAATTACTTTATTTTGTGTTATCTTCTTTAAAAGAAGATACATTTCTTTTAATCATTTTTTTT
>NW_006912716.1:0-2322 GCF_000523435.1 Bipolaris zeicola 26-R-13 | reverse complement strand
TATGTTAAAAGACTGTAATAATATGTTGAAGTCCTCGCGCTAGTNGGGAGGTGGCCACTCACTTGGGGTGGCCGCTCACTTGTGAACCACGTTAGATGACTATGATGATTAAACTTGCATGAGGGGAGATTTCTGTTCTATATATGTATCGGTTCCCCTTGAAGCATGGCGAAGAAGCATATAGTTGTACTACTTCTATCAGTATTTAATTGCTCATTTACATTAGCTTCGATGTATTCTTCTAAGAGAGTCACTAAGTCTGCATAGACATCTGTCTTCACCCAATCTATTTTTTCAGTAGTATCATCATCCTCAACCTCGTCCTAAACCTCGCTCTCTTCATCTATAGTTCCATCCGTAGTCATTCTGGCATCCACGAACGCCTCTTCCCAGTCGTCTGCATCACGGATTATCATGAGGCTTAACTGTGGCAGCCAGGCTTTCGCATTGTCCCTCCAGATACGCAGCAAGTCGCTATACTCTTCCTCGGTTAAGCACTGCCTCATATGGTTGTCCGGCAGAAGTTGCAGTTGTTCAAGGCTCGCAGCCAGAGGGGTCTCTTTTTGAGGGAGGGAAGTAATCAACGGCCAATCGGATCGGCATGACATCACTAACTCTTCCAACTTCTTGCAATGCCGACCGAGAGTCTGGATGCTTTGAATGCATTCCAGCTCACTCTGAGTGTCAGATTCGAATAGCAGATAGAGGTGCTTCAGATTGCAAAGATGTGGAGCTAGTTCTCGGATGAGATTGTCGGTAATTCCTGTCGCGGAAGGCTTAGTGTCAGACCAGCTATCAATGCCTATCTTCAATTCCTCTAGGCCTGGACAACCCTGAGCCAATTGTAGAAGCTCATCGCCGTGGATGACTGTGCTCGAACTGAGCTGAGCGGTGAAGGATGTGAGCTGCCGAAAGCCCGACGCACTAATCAACACATTGTTCGTACGCCCCATGTCGTGGTTTCTCAAGCCTATTGCTTCGATCCCAGGAGCAATCTGACGAAAGACCCTCAAACTCTCTGCTGTGGCGCTGAGGTACAGGTGTCTGAGCTTAGGGAACCAACGCTTTTCCGCATCTGCCTGGATGGCGAGCAAATGATCATCCTGGACATATGGAAGAATAGCTTGGTCGAGGTTTGGATAGGAAGCGATTACTCTAAGCATTTCGAGAGAAAAGACTTCCTCAAATCCTCGCTCGAGATCAAGCGAGTCGACATTGGGCATTCTCTCTAACATTCGCACCACTGAGTCTGAAGAAGCTGTAACTTTGAATGGACGCAAAAGCAGATAGTTCAGTCTTGAGCACAAACTGGTCATCGTATCGAAGAAGTAGTCCGAAAGGGGTGCACAACCATCGACGGAAAGTTGGCGGAGGTTGGACTTGGCGTAGTGAAGTATTACGGCCTCGGTGTTGAGTGTTGCTCCATGATCTGTCTCCCAGAACGAAACAGATACCAACTGTGGAAATTGCAGTTGGCATAATACGCTATGCCAACTTGTCTGGTCGATGTAGGCATTGTCGTAATGGAAGGACAACTCTCGCACCAGATTCGCATACACTTGTGCGCGATGTGGACCTATGTCGTCGCGCAGCACCATTGCCCCAAGATCTTGTATGTCGGGATGAACTCCAGTGAAAGAATCGCAGGTAGACCACAGAATTCGCCTTGCTTCTTCGAGGAAGAGGTGGTTGACAAAAAGACAGTTGTACAACAGTCCAGGCTCATCACTTCCAGTGTTCAAGATTGCAGCTATCACCTCAGGGAGGAGTAGAGCCCTATGCGACATGCCTGAGATGAAGGCTAGGAGAGAGTGATAGTCTTGTTGATCGCAGTTATCGAACGGTCAACTGCAATAATAATAAAGACCTCCGACGGGAAGGTGTAGGGGTGGTCAAGGAGGGAACTTACGGAAGAATTGACGGGAGGTCTTCGTGAGTAACACTTAAGAATACGCCTGTTAGTTACGACCTCGATATTAATAAGGAGCCTGCAGTTATGCGAGCAAATAGTTAGTGGCCCACTTTTCTTGCAGAAAAATCCCCACTAATTCTAGGCTAGTCTAAGTTTGATGATTAATAACTATTAGTAATATTTACTTAGCCTACTAGTTTACGCGCTATTACTAAGAGCTCTCGCAGAACTGAAATGGCCAGACACCTTAGGAAAGCGAAAGGCCCAGTTCCTTAGCGTTCTACTAGTTACTTAATTTACTTAATACGTAGCTGCAAATTGAAACCTTCAATAAAGGCCTCAAAATAGTAGGCTCTCCATTCTGGCTTACCCCGGAGGCTAGAAGAGAGAACCAAAACTTCGGATCTGCC
>NW_006912715.1:0-2333 GCF_000523435.1 Bipolaris zeicola 26-R-13 | reverse complement strand
AAACTCCGAGTATACATAAGTAGATAGTACGTAACTAGCGCGCCTTGGTTGTCATTCCTGCTCTGCAGATCAATATATTCACACAGCAGCGCCACAACTAAAGATGCTGTAACACTTTGTTCGGGATATACTCTTTACGTGTCTTTGTATTAATATGTGGGCTCTTAGCTGTATAAACACAATCTCTAGCGCATTCGAGGCTGCCGGAGGTGGAGCTGCAGTGTATGCTGGCAGCGAATCGTGGTATTGCTAGTCAAGCAGAAATTTACTAGCGACGAGATGGAGCGTAGAGAAAGCTTTGAGACTAAGGTCCCTATCCTGAGATTTTCTATGTCTTTCCTTTACATTTGGCTTTTTTTTAGGTTGGAACACTGCCTGCATGCTGCTACACAGGGTTTTCCGCCACACGTGGAGGGATAGTACTTTAGTCCTTTGGCAAAGGCACAGCGGTTGTAGTGCAGAAGCTGATGTTGTCGCAAGAGCGTATAGCTGACCTGGAAGTGGCAAATTAAGCTGCCATGCGATGTACTTTAGCAAAAAGAAAGCGGTCATAGAAGGATAGTATCCTCCATGAAGAAACGAGCGCGATTGACACATTTAGGAGGGCTTATCGTGTGTATCCATGGGTATGGGGCAAAGGTAAGCGCCTGCTTTGAGATGGATGAAATGTCTCAAGGATGCTTACGGCTTATAGCTTCGCTTCTATAGCACTTTACTATAATGGACCATCATAGTTTATGGTAGGGTCTTGGTAGTGATTAGGCTGCCTGTATAGTGCGTTGCAAAGAAAGACATGTCGGGAAAAATTGAGTTTAGATGTTACTACATAGGAAGGCGACATATTGAACACTGTGCTATCCGGTGCCCGTTCCTATCTTTTCCAGGTACTAATTTAATTACATTCTTCGTTTCTCTTAGACGTTCCCCCAGCACTCCCATATACGGTAATATTGACAGAAACAAACCACAGCATTACGCAATGCCAGTTCATCTTAAACTCGTGTGTTGATCCATCTATCAAAACTCCTCACCAATAGTGATATTTGTTTTGCTGGCGAATACCTTCGAGATCTTGACCCCTAAGATAAACTTTCCAGGAACGCCAGAATCAGAGACTGTCTCTGATGCAACAAAAACTGAGTTTTCCAAAGTCTTGTAATGTGCTTCGCCTCCTCTGAAAACAGGGGTCAAAACTGTCAAACATGTAAGTATGCAGTTGCACAAAGTCTGAATACTCATGTTATTCGCACCTCTGTATACAGTTCCGTAAGGGACCTCAAGTCCGGACGACGTGTTTCCAGAGATGATTGGTAATACTGCTTCATTGCCTAGTTGGACTCCGCCCATTCTCATCTGGAAGGGGGCAGCACCATCATTCGGCACAACCGTTCCACGAAAGTCCGGCCCGCTGATGCCAGCAGCCTCGTTGGTGGTTGCGAAGTTGACTCCAGCTGTCACTGAAGCGCTGAATTGGATTTCAAACTTTCCAACTAATTAAGTTGTGTACTTTTATGGCATTGAGAATTCCAGCAGGCTTACCTCAGGCTCGGTGTATAGCATGGCGCTCTCGAATTCGAACATGTTTAGAGCAGCGCCGAATGAATCATGACCCAAAGGTTTCTGTTTAGTAGCGGGTTAGATCCGAACACCTGAATCGCGAAGTTGTACGTACAACCGTCTTGACAGTAGCCTTTTGATATTATTCATTAGCAGCAGATTCTCAGGGTAGGTTAGTTAGGATCTCACATTGAAGAACAACGCAGGTGCAAGATAAGTAAAGGGAACCATAATTGTAGCAGACTGTAAAGAGTTCGATATAATTGTAAGAGTTATACGCGTCAGAAAGCATAGATATTTATACTGATTGTACGATAAATACTCTGGGTAGGGGCCGCCCGGATTGAGAGATCTTTTTCTAGCTCATGGCGTCACTAGTCTTGAGACTACACTCCTTCCACACATTTGAGTTGCAGTCTCTGCATTGGTACACTATAGCTCCAAATGCCAAGGCGAAATAAATAATTAACGTACGTCCTTGTGCAGCGGGAAACCAGGTGAGCCGAGAATAACAAGTAAGACATGCCGCTATGCCGTGCATCTTGCCATCGTTGTGTTCTCATTGGTTGTCCTCAGCCTACCGGATTTTTTGCTGCACACGGACTGACGTTGGTGCAAATGATAAAGGACCTAGTGGTTGTGAGACTAAGAATATGCAGGGAAAGCCTCGGGGCACTTTCTGTCATGCATCGACAGTAAACACGAGAAATTAAGAAACATATTTTTACAAATCTCATTAACTACCCCGCCGATTCTCTGGTTGTGTGCTTCATCCA
>NW_006912714.1:0-2401 GCF_000523435.1 Bipolaris zeicola 26-R-13 | reverse complement strand
ACAGAAATCAATACACTCAATTCATCATCACAATTATCACAGATATTTATCACAGTCTATTATCCTTGATCAACCCCACCTACAATCTGACACCTGTAGGTAGTAGAGGTAGATCTTAACCACGCGTAGTAAGTAGAGCGTCTGCCATTCGTCGCACGTCGATAATATATGGCGGAAAACCACGTTAATTAAGGGCTAGAATCCACTATACGAGAGACTGCTCTTTAATAGGTAATAGCTTACGGTTAACAGAGGCTATCTCTGATCGTGGCTAGGTACCGTAGAGACGCGTATATAGCGTTGATTTTAGCACATTATACGCTTTTATAAGAGAGTGAATAGATTAGCTTAAATTACTACGATAAGATGCGATAGCAAGACTTATTCTGCCTTCACGAGAAGTCTGTATAGAGCGTTGTTGTCGCGGCATAGTGGTTGTGGTGCAGAGCGTTGGGTCGGGTTGGGTGGGGCGTTCAGCTTACTGATCTTTCCAGCTTACTGATCCCGCACGTTATACTAAAAAGGTTTAGTAACACCCTACCTCTGGGTAGGGGGGTACCCAATGACCAATCTAATTAGGAGGCCGCGCGGCAGCCACCTAGCTAGTACCGTGATCCTAGTAGCCACCCGGGGATTTCTTAACTCTTACATCTAGAAACGGCCGGTCTACTAAATATATCAGCTAGCGTCGTAACATATATAATGTTGTTGCAAAGATGAGAAAGCGCGATGAAGTGGCCCCTATACTAGGGTGGCCCGTTTACTAGGGTGGCCCGTTTACTAGTAAAACACGTTAGTGCTACAATCAGCCTCAAGATCATAACTTTACAATCTAAGTTAACTCAATAATGTTAGCTTCGTCTCACCCCGTAACTATAATAGATTACCTAGCTATGGGTAAGATATTGTATCGTTACCCTAGTTGACGTATCGGTAATTGCTTGAGCGAATAGCAAGAGCCCCTCTTGGTAAGCACCCTAATTTTCTTCAAACCTTAAGTGACCGTAAGACGAAACATGCTCCCCAGAGTATATAGTGTCCGCTAATTGGTTGAGAGTAGCTGACATGTGAGTTATTCATGCTTCACCGCCAAATACCCGCGGCCCATCAGAAACGAGGCGCAGGTGACAGCGTTGGATCTTTTAATCTATTTTATTAGTAATAGTGTTTCATAACCGATATTCCTGATAGCCTTGACCTCTTTCCTATCATCATATTGATATAAATAAGGGTCTCTCCATCCTGTCCACACATCCATCATCTCATCATCTTGCTATCAACCTTCTCTTGACATAACAATATCTTTATAAATTGCATTAAGTAAAATACAATGTATATCCTTCAACTTCTTACTACCGCGCTCCTATGTTTAGTTGGAACCTCTATTGCGTCGGGGTCGTGTCAGGATAACTGTGCTGGTAAATCGGAGGGAGCAAGTTGTTCTTTCTCGTGTCAGGTATGTAATTCTTACTTATAACATTTAAGTAAGATACTAAATATATATAGAATGGTATATCTGGCACTGGAACATGCCAGTTTATTGGATCATCAAACTTCGGTTGTGGTTAGACAGTCATTGCGGTACCTGTACACAGCTATGCCAAACTTATTAAACGTCTCTCTATAAGATCCTTTATCAGTTTAAGCTTTTAATACTTAGTGTTAATTACTTAGTATTCACACTAGATAAAGAACTAAATATAGAGATATTCTAAATTATATGATCACTACACGTTACTAGCTAGGGTAGCTAGAGTAACTAGGGTGTAATGAACGGGTGTATAGTGTGTAGCCGTCACAAGTTCTATCATGGTGGGCGGGACGTTAGGATACTCTTCGGAGGTGCTCATATTGTCACGAGCTGATAGAAAGATAGCATAAGTTTAGTTCGAAATGTCATGAAATGAGGTGCCCTCTACTAACTAGAAATACACCCACTTTTATACTCCGCTGGGTAAGTTAGCGTGATAGCACAAGGGTCGCTAGGAACTCTGTGCACCAGCACAGTTGAAGCTCTATTAACAACCTGTAGGACTACAGCTAGAGCAAACAGAGTAGCTAATAATAAGTAGTAGTGAACGGGAGTAGAATATGTAGTGGCTATTGCGCCAGTGCACAGAGTTGATAGCAACCCTTATACTATTATTCTGCCTAGACCTAAGCACTATATAAGAAGTCTAGTTTCTATAAACTCTATTAAAATTTAAAAGTTATAATTTATAGAGAATCTTATTTAATAGTTACTGGAATAAGTTAGTACTATTATACAAGCTAAGTTATAGCTTTATATAAATTACTTATTACTCTTGTAAGGGGCTGCGCTCCGGGGAGCAATCGCGAGGTATACAAGAGGTTGTATTCGATGAGGAGCTAAGCTCCCAAGCTACGTAGCTGTCTATAT
>NW_006912713.1:0-2444 GCF_000523435.1 Bipolaris zeicola 26-R-13 | reverse complement strand
AAGAAGAAGGCGCAGCTTGAGGCTGAAAAGGAGGACTTGCAGAAGCAGATTGATGCGCTTCAGGCACAGCTGGCCGAGTCGAAAGTGACCTAATTCACTGTTTCTATCTCAATCTGTTCATAAGCACGTCTCGATACATCTACAGGCAGCTTTCTTACTACGATACTATCTGATTGCTCCCTAAAAGTACCTGTTTTAGTGAAGTGATACTTCGAAGAGGCTAGAACATGGCCTAGTCTGTTTTAAGTTCGCTGGAGAAATGTCATGACCAGGAGAGCAATGATCCCACGAAGTGACAAAACCTACCTGCGTATACCTGCATGTGCGCGTAAAGTCCAACTACTGAGACCTCCCTCTGTAACCAAGACATGACTGGCTTACCGTTGGTTGTATTGTTACGTATGGATAAGTAAGCTTATAACATCCTTCCTTTTGTGCCGGAAAACCTGGTGGACCGGAATGACCCAATGAGATGCAGCATCTTGAAGAAATGACTGCTGACCTTGCGCTTTCATTGGCTAGTTCCAGCCCACTGATTTTTCCGCTACATGTGGAGGGAGGTTAGTCATCAGCGATTGCGACTCCACTTCCGCAAGCAACGTCACAAAAGTTATCATGAGATCGAGAATTGACCAATGTCATCGATTGACTTCCTGAACTAAGCTATATAGGGAAAGTGGGGCTATCCAAAACCATTACGCACCTGCATATACTATGTAGGAGTGAAGTAGTGGCCGTTAACGACTATATAGTGCGATAGACTCGATTGCTCAGTAGTGATATGCTGATCACTGAGCACGTTATACAGCTGCAGCGTGGTTGGAAAGATTATGACTCAGCGTTTTGAATCATATACTTCACACATGCTTACTGGCCTGTGAGCGTAATCAAAACCAATGTGCACACGAGAATTGGAACGACAAGCGCTTTCGTCATGTATTAGTAATGCATGACGGAAAAGGTATTCTGGATCTCCAGGCTATGTCCAACAACACCAAATGGAATAATTACGTGCGATGGCTCAAGGTTACTAGCAGCGAACTTTGAAATGGGAATCTGCCACAAAACTCAGAATGCTACGTACGAAAAGTGGCGCTCACGACTTATTGGCACGATTCCAAACTTCCCTCATCTACTGAATCTGATAGTGGACAACATATTGGTTCGACCCTTGATGGTCTTACAAAACATAGCTGCCCCCAGGTTGAAAGATTGGGCTTCCGGAGACGTGCGTGCAACATGGAACAAGCACATGAGACCCTTCTGAACACAAGTTCCAAATCATAATTGAAATCGTGAAGTTCTATTGTGTGAAGCGATTTCTATGTCAGCTTAGGCTATACAGAGTCCAGGATTTTCCCCTCGAGATGAAGGATATCCAAGGCTGGCATAGAATGAAGCACGTCTGTGTCTTAGGGTAGAATGCCAGAGTCGCAAGTGACGAGTTACAAAGATTTGATCTCGAGAGCGAAATTTTCTTTCCGTCTCAGAAAAGAATGATAGGCCACACTCCAACCTGCCGGAATCGGGTATCGTAAAAATTTGACTTTGCAGTCAAAGTAAAGCTACGTTGGCAACAATACCAAGAACCTCTCAACGGATATATGCCCATTAGGCACACCTCCACTCGGTACTCAGCTGTAGTATGCCAGGGTATCTACGTTACTAATTTAATTATACTATCAAGATAGTTCATTGGTTAGGTCAGTATTTTAGTTTTCACATTACCTTAGACTATCAAGAAATGACAGGAAAGAAAAGGAAAGGAAAGATAATAATCACATAAGATAGAATAAGCTAAAAGGACATTGGTGCAGAAGGAATTTCTTCTACATCCCAAGCCTTGTTGTCTTTTCCTACCTGAATATAACGGGCTGAACGCCCTTTTCGATAGCTCCTCGATGGAATCTCGGTTCGAGCAGCGCTCAGACAGCGCGCTCAGACAACAGGCTCAGATACTCCGACATAACGTTTCTCCTACAAATAAATAAACACCACGTAAGCAGAATAGATAGCTCCTTATCGAATACAACCTCTTGTATACCTCGTGATTGCTCCCCGGACCGCAGCCTCTTACACTGAAGTGCAGTTTTGCAGTATTTGTTCGTTTGGCCAGTGTCCGCATTTTCTTCAAGTAGCTTTTCTACTATGTTGAAGAAGTTTTTAGCTGCTGCAATATGAAGTGGTGTGTCTCCCTCGTCATTCTTAGCATTTACGTCCGCTTTCGCTTGTATGAGCACTATAACTGTCTTTGCTTTACCTTTAGCTGCTGCTTTGTGGAGTGCTGTACAGCCGTTGTTATCCTTGGCCTCGATTTTAGCCCTGCGGTGGATAAGCACTTTCGTAATTTTCCTTCTCCCATACATACTCGGGCCCAACGGCTGCTGTAGCAGAATTTCAATGAAATTGCCCGTGCTCCGCACGGGCCTATCACCTCAACGATA
>NW_006912712.1:0-2448 GCF_000523435.1 Bipolaris zeicola 26-R-13 | reverse complement strand
GCTGTATTTAAACTTGCTCCTATCATGATACACATCACAATACACAATACTTCCTACACTCTCAACTGCTTACAAGTACAATCGCAGTCATGGTGATGATATCTGGGCAGTGGGACATATTTCATGCCTTTTATTGACAGCTTGATGATACGTATCCCCGTAACTTCTTGCTAGTCAATGATCGCGCTACTTCCTATACTAAACGCCTACCAACCACTTCTCTCTAACTAAGACGAGATTACAATGCATTACCTTGGTTTACTGATCTCCATCATCAGCCTCCCGAAATTCCACAATAAATGACTTGTTGATACTAAAAGAACGTCTGACCTCGCACATAAGCCGCCGCGTAGATTTGGAGCCATGAAAATACTAGAGTAAGAGTTCCAAGGGTTACACCTAGAAGACGTACACAATGGCGAAACCACATGATTAGCCTATCATATTCAGGCTTATTAAACATGAAGTGAGAGCGACTTGGTGAGTAAGGATGCCAAGCAGATACCCCTGACAGTGTTCCGGTTGGTCCGTCGTTTGGAATAGATATAGTACGGACATTATTACATTGCAGAAGAACACCACGTCTGGATCATTCTGTAGAACAACGCGACTGTTAGTGCCAGTCTAATCACTATGCCGGATGTCGTGTGATCTTCTAGGGTATGTTTCAGAGTCATGAGTAAACACCGCTAAGAGGGCTTTTACCACATTCACAAATGGAACAAAGACCATTATCGGCTTCTAGTTTGGGCCGCAAAAGATGTCGGCATCCTTGACAGCGAGCATCATTCAATTGGACCTATGATTTGGATCTTTCCTTGAATTGAAGGATGTACGCCTCGGTGGCTTGGTCCCGTGACTAGTTGAGGATACAAAGGTGCACCTACCACGCCGAATTAATAAGGTAGGGAAACCCTTTTACTGCACACTCATTGGCTTCATTTCGCGTACATGGCTGTGGCATTTGCCTTAGAATCATTGGCATAATACTTCACTACATGCTCTGCCATACTCTCAGATGCAGCGTTGACTTGCAACATGTCGTGTATATAGCGCACTTTTTGTATCACCCTTGACGCCTTGGGGGAGCAGTCAGGAGCCTTCCACATTAGCATGACGATTGCGTCGGCCGTTTCATTAAGGACTGCTACTCTTTAGGATTTTATTGAGTCAATGTTCACTAGTCATTTCCATCCCCCTCCTGTCTCTCTCTAGCTACATCAGGTACTTGTAATTACTTGGAGCTAGGATCGTTTAGGAAATGTGGGATGCGCACCATCAGACGATGCGGACATTGACTCGGCCGCGTTTCATTTTCGGCACTGGCGGAATGATGCCGGTGGTCCCACGCGAACACCACGGTCCATGTACA
This sequence comes from Bipolaris zeicola 26-R-13, assembly GCF_000523435.1. Lineage (NCBI taxonomy): Eukaryota > Fungi > Ascomycota > Dothideomycetes > Pleosporales > Pleosporaceae > Bipolaris > Bipolaris zeicola. The sequence continues at coordinate 1,076 of NW_006912712.1, read as the reverse complement.
CCATGGCTGGAAACGTATCATGCCCTTCCATTGATCACGACAGGGTGTCGAAAGAGCTCTGTACCAAAGAATGCCCGGTCCTGGCATTAAGAAAGTCATTATTCAAGTTCTGTGATCTTTGCGAGTGTCTTGATAGGTGTTGTCAGGCTGTGCTTATTCCGGGGATTTGTGGGTCCAAAATAATATAGAGCAGCTGGGCATATTACGGTCGCAGACATGATACAAGACCTCGGCACCCCGCGGCTACGTTCAAAATATGCGGTCCAACCCATCATATAGCGGCTGTGAGTAGGTGTTTTGCCCCAAAGCGAACACATGCTGCTGAATGAAACTAGTCATCAATTTTGTTTAAAATTACTGGTATCCTTGTTGGCCATATCAATCTCCCACCCATTCCTTCTGTCATCGTGGCTTCTCTTGAGGGCAAAGTTGTGAGTCTTCTTTTTTCCCAGAAACTGGACAAGACACTCAATACGGCAGATCGCTATCACTGGCGCTGGCACAGGCATTGGCCGAGCCACCGCCCAGGTTCTTGCATCCCGAGACGCTATAGTTTCTATCGCCGACCTGAATAAGGAAGCTCTTGATGAAACACTCGCTTCACTCCAGCCAAGCAAGGAATCAACTCGCAGCCACTTTGCTACGTATCTTAACGTGACTTCCTCGTCAGCGGTCAACGAATGGATCAAAGACACAGTACAGAAGCTAGGTCCTTTGTCGGGCGCGGCCGATGTGGCGGGAATGAGTACAGGTTTAAAGCCACCCCGCGACTCCTTTGATGGAGACTGGGACTTTACCATGGATGTGAATGGCAAGGGCGTCTTCTATAGTCTTCGCGCACAGCTTGCATTCAGTGGGCTAGTGGACGGTGGCTCTATAGCTAATGTCGCCAGCGTGGTAGGTCTGCGCAGCCTGCCGAATACAGCCTGTTATATCGCTAGTAAGCATGTAGTGGTAGGCTTAACTAGGGCGGCTGCAAGGAAAGTGTAACGATGTTACAGCTTCATCAAGCACTGAGCCAATCCCAGAGCCGGATCGGAGTAAGTATCGGCCGCCCCTTCGTCAGCTGTCTGTTC
>NW_006912711.1:0-2478 GCF_000523435.1 Bipolaris zeicola 26-R-13 | reverse complement strand
TATTGTATAAGAGATTTGTATATATTTAGCTAAAATTACACCTATTCTAGGAAACTTGAAGTTGGTGTTTTGAGATCTGATGATGAGTTCTTTATTTCTAGTAAATATTTTCGAATCAACGAGTCCAGTTCCGAGTTCAGGCCGGTGTCTAGTAATATTAGACCGTCGACTATGTCTACGCTCAAGCTGCTGCAGTAAGAAGATCGGCCTTCTCGTTCTTTCGAAAACAATGATGAAGTGCTTCAACGCTAACTTTGTTCTCGAAAAATCGATAGGAAGGCATAATAGGCATCTTGTTGAATACCTTGCTAACTTCCGGTAATGTATATCTTCTTGTGAGGCTCTCCTGTACCTTATCTCAATATTGGCTTAATTTGAACAAAAGTTGCAACCTCATAAGCTCTCCTTCGACGGCTGCCGCTCGAATTATACTGCACCCAAATCACAAGTCAATTACCTTTCTAACTACCAACGTGAGTAGTCTAGACGATGGAAACAATAAGAAAAGTAGAAAAACCCCAATTCTCATGACACTGTAAGCATTAATGCGGAAATTACAGACGTAATAACTAGAGCTAGTAACTAAGACGCAGCTGTGAACAAAGTCTTAGAATGGCTCGGGGAACCCTATTTCTAATTCTCTAAACTGAATTTAGGACCGAATTTAGTACATAAATCAGCTAAAGAACGAACTATTTTTGAAAGAAACAGCAAGAACGCCAAGCTTATTTAAGGGTATTGACACGCGGAAATCACTTACTAAAACCCACAACAGGTTTTAAAGAGCGGCCACCAAGAAAGATCTTTAGCAATGAGCCATGCAATTAGATATATTATGTTATCCTAGCGCTTTTATTCACTAATTTAGCTACACCATATAACGTCGTACTTGTGTAAGCCTCAATTTCGCGCCTACTCAGCTTTCTCGGTTATGATCGCTGGCTATCACTCCCTCAATACAACAACCTCCTTCGTCTTATTTTTCTCCATGATCTCGTATCAGCCTTGACTAATCTTCGTCTTGATCAAACTTTCCAGAAATATTTCCTGCATCTGCCTCCCATCGTCGGTGATCGCAAAGGTGCCCCGTCGAGAAGAATTCCAGAATCGTGGATTGCGACAGAGAGCGTATTAGCAAGCCCTTAGAGGTAAATAGACCTCAGTTTATAAGTCTTAACGTTCTAAGTGTTTCGTGAAATGATAAGATCTTTATTAGTGAGTTGAAGTGTTGGCTTACCCACGGTCTGTGGTCTCGCCATTCTACCGCTCACCGTAGGTGAAGTTTACAAGTATAGGGCAAGAACGTAAAATATTCTTAAGTAATTTTTGTTGGTGTTTTCACGTTAGGCAACGCCAATGTTGATAAGCTATTTGATCTTAATCGAAATGTTAATCTTGTGAATCCCTTATCTCGCTGTGGATGAGTGATAGGTACCACCTGCAACAACCTAAGAGATAGTAGGCTAAAAACCTCAATTAAGTCGCACACTAAGTAAGAAGGGCCTTCTAGATTAAGCTTACGGACGTTGTGCAAGAAGAATACCTTGACAAAACACATAGTAATCTTCGGTATTAGTAGTATACAAAAGGGCTATTTTGGGGACAAAAACTTACCTAGGAATGCATGTTAGTCAGACATTATCATCCATTGAAGTAATGTCAAGTCTTTCTAACTTTAGTAGGTAGGAAATTGGTAGTACAGTCAGGGCTCTTCTATAGGGGATTTGTTGGAAGCAAGCTCCCTTAACTTGTGACGTCATATTAAGTTGAAGGGGATATCGCGATAATAGAGAAATGGACCATTTCGGGTATTGCACGTCTGTGTAAAGTTGACCCTCTATCATATAGACAGACCAGGACCGAGATGCCAGCGTCTTATTGGGAAACACCATTTTTAAAAGCATATCGACATTTCGACCATCACTTTGGAACTCCTAGGAACGTAAATATTATGCAACATTGTATAACCGACGGATATAGCATTAGATTAGAAGATTATATAATATTAGTAACCGAAATTTAACAAATAGAAGCTCATATAGCAAGGCAACTATTATAGAGGCGATCTCAGAACTAAACTAGTATCTATAGTAGGATTTGGACGCAACAATACCCTTATTTGAGCGCTACTCTTCTCTTATACCGCTCTTTGTAAACATTCGAAATAAGAATAGCTAATGATAATATGTACATGATAAATTCATCTTATAATTAGTCAGCTATTTCGCCAGCTTTGTAGCATAGTCTGGTGTTCTAGGAAGGATCAAATTGAAGAAATACAGATTGAGGCGCAGCTATAGTGCTTTCGGAAATATCCTGCTCTCAGAAATGCTGTGCTCCTAGGAACGCCCTGCTCCTAGAAACACCCTGCTCCTAGGAACGTTCTGCTCCCAGAAACGCCTTGCTCCTAGGAACGCTCTGCTCCCAGAAACGCTCTGCTCCCAGAAACGCCTTGCTCCTAGGAACGCTCTGCTCCCA
>NW_006912710.1:0-2461 GCF_000523435.1 Bipolaris zeicola 26-R-13 | reverse complement strand
TACAAGGCCTATAGGTGTCTATTTGAATCAAGGCTCGTTTGATGTCCCACGCACTCCCATATGCCTCTGAGTGACACTACTGCCGATACTGATCCGAGTAGTCTTGCCTGCGCCGTTACAGTTATGATAGCAATATACCAAGAATTTGACTTCATCTCCGCGTGCGCTCGCTACTTGTCACTTTTCGGCCATCTTGTCTCTGTAAGTTAGTACTGTAACTAATTAATTTAGTTAACTTGATGTCGTGCCGCAATCGCCAAATGGTGGTCTTATTATTATTATTATTATTCCATTAGAATCCTGTATCAGCCGTTGGCTATGTAGGACTTTGGCCGGAGGCCGTTCTATCTAACTAGTTATAACTAATTTGGTGATAAAAAGAGCAGGTCTATCATAAAAATGAAGCTATTATAACTTAGATATAACCACTACTAGAAAATATTGCAAGAGTAAGAAAAAAATTCTTAATCTTTAGTAGTAGTTATAAAGAGAAGAACAGTAATGCTTTAATATACTGCGTGTGGTCAGTAACTATGCAATAGTTTAGCTAATGCAGCACCATCTGTCCCATCAAAATATCCACCCATCATTTTCAACACGTGATAACTCCACCACCATGACAGCCCTTGCAAAAGCGATTGCGGCAATCGATTCGTAAGATGCAGAAGGTCAACCTTCATATCGCGCAGCTGCAAAAAGGCTTAGTGTTGATATCACAACATTGACGCGCCGGCACCAAAACAAAACACAGTCAAGGGCTGCAGCTGCCAGAAAACGTTAATTACTCGCTCCACCACAAGAATCGGAGCTGGTAAAATATATAGAAACACTATCAAAACGCGAGCTACCACTTTTTTAATCTATAGTCAAAAATTATGTGGCCGTTGTTGCAGAATGGGAGCCTTCCGACAGCTGGGTTACTCGTTTTTTGCACCGTCACCACGATAACTTTTGCATCAAAAAGCCACCGGTATCGACCGCGACCGTCATCTAGCTGAAGCTCCAGCTAACTACCAATCATATTTCGATCTCCTCTATGCTAAGCTCGATCAATATAAGGTTACGGCACACAATATTTACAATATAGACGAGAAGGGCTCCTTGCTCGGCCGCATCTTACCATCCAAAAGAATCTTTTCGAAGGCCATGTAGGAGCAAAAGAAAGTGCGCAAGGCACTCCAAGATAGGAGTAGGGATTGGATTACGATTATTGGGTGTATCTGCGCTGATGGGAGCTCGGTAGATCCTGCGATAGTCTTCGAGGGAGCAGATGGTCTTTGTGATGAATTGCTGCGGGACCTGGAGGTGGGAAAACACTAGGTTTTTTGCTGCAGCACCCCATCCAGATGGAGTAACAATGACCTCGCGCTGGCTTGGGTTGAGCAGGTGTTCGATCGCTGCACAAAAGAGAAAGCAAAACGCGACTACAGGATGCTGCTCGTCGACGGGCATGGCAGTCACCTAACGCCTTCGTTCATCGAGTACTGCCATGCCCACCGAATACTACTCGCAGTGTTTCCCCCTCACGCTACTCAGAGCCTCCAGCCACTTGACGTTGGTGTATACTCACCTCTGGCAACCGCGTACAGTATCGAGCTCACCAATCTACTCCACAGCGATCAAGGGTTGCTCAATATGCGGAAAAGTGATTTCCTCCGCATATTTTGGGCGGCATATACATCTGCTTTCACGGCCGACAATATATTAAGTAGTTTTCGAGCCAGTGGAATCCATCCGCGCGAGCCCGACGTCGTAATGAAACGCTTCAAAACACCACCACCACGAGCCGGTATAGATACAGAAATTGGAGAGGCAGGTGATGGAGATACCTGGTGGGAGCTGTCAAGAATTTTTGCCGCTGCGGTGCCGGATACATCAAAAAATGCAGCCAAACAGCTTAAACAGGCATTCCATTCATTGCAGATCCAAAACGAGCTTTTGCACCATGAAAACGACGAACTGCGCGTCAGTATTACTACTAGAAAACGCCGCAAATCTAAACGTAAGCTTCTCGATCTGCAGCAGCACGAAGAGTATCATAGCACAGCTGTGATATGGAGCCCACGATCAGTGACGGAGGCCAGAGCCCGCGAGGCAGTAGAACAACAACAAGAGCATAAAAAAAACTCTAAAAGGAACAACAGAGAGAGGAGCGAGCTGCCGCAGCTGCATATAAGAAACAGATGGCACAAGCTGCTCGTGAGCACCGAGAAATGGCCAGAGTGGTGCGGCAGGAGGAGCGCGATGCGAGGGCTGCACAACTAGCTGCTGCGCGCGCCCAAAAAGCAGAAGATCGCGCTGCTGTAACCGCACAAAAATCTCGCGATAGGCAGAATACAGCTAAGCGAAAAGCTTCATTAACTCAGAATACAAAAAGACCAAAGCGGCGTCGTGTTGTGGAGGTTGAAAGTGGTGGTGGTGATGCATCACCACCGGCCAAGCCTCCCACCAAAACCACCAC
>NW_006912709.1:0-2510 GCF_000523435.1 Bipolaris zeicola 26-R-13 | reverse complement strand
TTGCGACATTTGTAGGTAGTAGTAGTTTTGGTGGGGGCTTGGCAAAAGTGTCCGGCCAAGCCGTGTGTCCGGCCAAGCCGTGAGGTACGTTAACGCGTAGTGAAGAATAAAAAATTGAATACAAAATTTAGGACCCTTTTCTCTCTTTTCAACCTTTGAAAGAACTGAGGTGAGGTTTGACGATTCCTGGATGATCCTTTGGAAGATCCTGTTACGCTGGAGATGTACTGGAGGCTTAGTTGCGATAGCTGAATAGCGAGGCTGACTAGACCGGCTACAAAGCCTGCTCTGCTCAGAGGGTCAGCTATCACCGCTCTCCATGAAGGTTCGATGCGGACACGCTGATGTATGATTAGGCAACGATGCGGCTGCATTCGGCTCTCGCATTTGAGACTGTGGAGCAGAACATCATCCGCATGCAGTGCAAGGGCCACAATAACAGCTCGGCAGCGCCACACTCGTATCTGCCCCACGGCAACTCTGCTTTCATGTTGGCCACCTTAGCGCCAGGATCCAGCATCTGGCAGAGCACTGACCCTACTATGCATGTAACATTCCCCTAAATTACGAGAAAGGCTCTTGGGATGGGGTAGTAATAGATTTACCCGGGGCTTTTCAATTGGCTCAGATGGGGTCCGCGTCTACATGCTTGTGTACGTTATGTCAAGATGTCTTAGCAATCTTCTTATAAGGCAAACTTATATTTGGGAGTATGTTTTCGAGTTCATGCAACTTATGCAGAAGTATCAGGTTCACCAAAATCCTTATCTCTCGCGCGTAAGTTGATCATCCCTTATACTAATACGGGGTCCCTGTCCATAAAGACTTCATCAGTATCACTTACCAATCTATAGCCGTCCATCACACCACCACTTCACTATGCTTTCTCAACTGGCCTTCCTAACGTTGAGTCTATGCGCCTATGTGACTTCGCAGCCTTTGTCGAAGGTCGGGTCTGCGAACACGTCGAGCTTGCAAATGGCTAATGGAGAGCAAGAGCTCCGGCGAGGCTGGACTCCATCGCCTCGCGAAAGAGGGACCATGGATATCCTCTGGGCCTGCATGAGCACTATCTTCCTGTGCTGCTGGTCGATGCTCTGCCTCAACGTACCAGGTCATCATGACACGAATGGGACAAAATTACGACGTAAAGCAATGATCTTCATTCTGACTCTGTTCACACCAGAGGTCGTCACGGTGGCCGCCAGTGGCCAATACTTCGCTGCGAGACAATCTGTGAAGGACTTCAAGGCCGCTAACATCGGTGAATGGTCGCCTCAGCATGCCTTTTTTGCAGAAATGGGCGGCTTTGTTTTACAAACACGCGATTGGGTTCCCTTTCCTATATCCGCAAAACAACTCCTCTGGTTAATTCAACACGAATACGTCGCAATTCCTCCGGCTATGACAGGGCGGATCTTGGATCGGAACAAAGTCGATAATTTGACCCGATTTCTGATGGTTATCCAGACCGTCTGGTTTCTAGCCAATTTTTTCACACGAATTGCTCAAAACCTTAGTCTAACAGCTCTCGAATTGACTACTGTGGCATTCGTATACGCAAGCTTGCCGACCATGTTCTTTTGGTGGCATAAACCAGCTGATGTGAGCGTATCCGAAATACTCACCACCAATGCAAGCATGACAGAAATACTATTGACTGGGGGTGAGGCTGCACGCGAACCGTATGGTCACACTCCATTGGACTTCCTCGATCGCAGGGAATGGTTCTGGATGATTTATTGGGCTCATTTCAGAGCTGCAATTCGAAGACTTGGTATACCTGCTGGAACTCGCGTACGCCCAATTGATCGATTTTCCAACTTCAGTAGCGCCGAGACTCCGACTTGGTTTTTTAGCCTAGGTGCTATTTACTACTTTGGGTTTTGTGCCATATTCATTGCAGGTTGGCACTTAAGCCTACCATCACAAAGGGAACAAATACTCTGGAGAGTAGCGTCTTTAACTGCTCTTGGAACTCTAGTTGGTTGTTTTGTTGTGACAGAAATGACATTTAGGATCTTGCCCTACCTCGGGTATAGCATAGCGGCCAGAAAGGATCTAGATGTTGCGGAAACAGATCAGAGCCCCAGCATGATCCCCTTTAGTAGGCGCAAAGTTAGATCTCGGACGAGTGAAGGATTACGGCCAAGGCCTCGCACGATTTGGGACTGGATAAGAAACAATACCACTAGTCAGAATCCTCGGCTTTCTCTTCCTCTTCTTACAGCTATACTGCTGCAGCTCCTTTGTTTTACGCATCTCTTAGCGCGACTCTATATATTTGTGGAAGACTTTGCGGCTATGCGTTCCCTGCCATTAAGCTGCTATAAAACCACTATGTGGCAACATTTTATTCCTCATCTCGGGCAGTAACCTATAGTGTACTAAAATTTAGAATAGTTAGTTATACACTAACGTAGTTCATAAGCGGGTGGCCACCCCAAGCGAGTGGCCACCTCCCCACCAGCGTGTCGACGTTGATACTACAACGCGTAACGTCTCAACCA
>NW_006912708.1:0-2517 GCF_000523435.1 Bipolaris zeicola 26-R-13 | reverse complement strand
AAAAAAAAACCTGTTACCTTACGAGAATCCTTTGAATAATTTCTGCAAAGGACATGAGAATTGAGATTTTTTTTGAATAAAATCTTAACTGAGTAAAAGATCCTATTCTGTTTTGTTTTGTTGCAAAAAGATAAAGATTTTTGCACTAGTACCCTGTTCTTTAAAAGTATTTTGTCTACTCTCTATGTTAAGAGCACCTTTACCTAATTCAAAAACAAAACCTAATGTTAATAGCACAAAGAAAATTAACATTATACTTAAACCATAAATATCATTAGTGTTTGTACTTACAGCGTAAGGATAAACTAAAAGAATTTCAAGGTCGAAAAGTAAGAACAATAATCCAAATATGAAAAATGAAACACTAAACTGTGTTCTATTTTGCCCTAAAAATGAGTGGAAACCACATTCGAAAACACTATCTTTTTCTTGATACGTTTAAATCAAATTTCTCATGTTTATAAATTAATATATTAATTTTAAAGTTATTTTCTATTCGTATTCATTTTATTACGGATCTGTTTTATTTTATTTAATCCGTCTAAAGTTAAATGCGATTTATTTTCCATTAATCTTGTTATTTCACTAAAATCTAATAGGTCTAAATTTTTATTACCTTTTAAAGGATATTTAGCGAAAAAAGGAATAATGATATCTTTTATACTAGAAAATTTGGTTACTTTAAAATCAATAGTACCTCTAGAATCCAAACTTGTATTACCACACCCTAAGTATTCTATTAAACTTTTGATTAGAGACTCATCTCTAATACTTTGAGTTAATATAAAACTTAATTTAATTGCTTCACCTCATTTAGATGTTTTATTCTTAAAAATAACAACACTAAAACAACCCTCTGCTTCTACAAAACCTGATAATCAATTAGGTCCGGCCACCACCACCTGTGGTGGTGGCTGGACCCTGCACAAAAAATAAAAATTACATATTTTTTTATTTTTTTTTTGCTGGGATTTATTATTTGAGGTACTTGTACTTGAGGTCTTAAAACAGTATCAATATTTGGGAAAGCAATACTTAAATCATTATTAATCCCATTGTTTATTACAGCCTTTAAAGCTACAAGTTCTAATAATCCATCTTTAGTAAGATGGCTTTTGTTTTTTATTAAATTAACGGCTAATTTAAATAACTTATAATCTGCTTGTTTTTTTGTAATTAAAGGGTATTTATCAAAATGATTCATTATAATTTCTAAACCTGCTAAAGATTCAACACAAGATTTATTCAACATAAGATTTATTCAACAAAAGAACTAATATAAACTTAAAATATGAAGGGTAATTGCTTAAATAATTATTAGAATAAAAAAAAAGATTAAAAGGTCTTTATCTGAATCCTCCGCCAATTAATTAAAATCTCTTGAATTATTCATACCAGCTTTAATTTTTAGAATCTTTTCTAATCCTTCCGTGGTAAGATGATCTTTAATTATTTTAGCAGCTTTACATCAATCCATATAATTCAAAAATTTTAAGCCCACTGGAGGATATTTATTGAAAAAAGGTATAATTTTGTCATTAATCTCTGTAATATTTGAACATGCAAAATTACCCCAATCACCTTTTTGATTTTCAAATCAACCACATCCTAAATAAGTAATAAAACTTTTTAAAAGAAGTTCATCTTTAGAATGTTGAGTAATTTTAAAACTCAAACTAACATAGTGTCCTCCTGAGGGTTTATTTTTAAGTCTTATATAAAAACAACCTTCAGCGCTCGTGAATCCTGAAACTCAATAAGGGTTTCTTATTTTTTGATCTTTAACAAAGGGTTTAGGATAACTTTCAATATTAGGAAAGGCTGCTTTCAAGTCAGGAGATAAACCTAAATTCATCGCTGTTTTAATAGATATTAATTTATGAATACCGTCTAGAGTTAAATGTTCTTTATTAGAAAACATTTCCACAGCTTTCTTAAATAATTCAAAGTTCGAATGTTTTTGTGTTATTAAAGGGTATTTATTAAAATGATCTATGATAATATTCAAATCGTTAAGTTTACGAACTTGATAACGATAGACATTTTTTTCTCCCTTAGCTACTTGACCTACTCCAAAATAAGCCTGAACGGCATTCAATAAATCTTTATCTTTTTTATCTACACCTATTGCGAAACAAGCAGAAGATTCTCAACCACAAGTTAATTTAGAACTTTTTCGCACTGTAAGCGTAAAGGACCCTTCACCATCCGTAAATCCAGTCACAAATCAAGGATCCAGATTTGTGATATCAATCCTCTTAGTTGAATAATATCTTTTTTGACCTAATAAAGGTTTTGATGTACCGTTTAAAAATCTTAATGGACTAATCTGTGCAGAGTCTTTAGACATATGGAATACGCTACCTGTACCAAAAAATTCTTTAATGCTATTTAATAACATTAAATCTTTTTTATGTAAACTTATTACAAATCTACAGGCTACACGTCAACCAGATTTATATTTATTATCTTTTATTATAGTTAATATAAAACAACCTTCACCTGATTTTTTTTTTT